>NC_091119.1:185836542-186126542 GCF_040183065.1 Periplaneta americana | reverse complement strand
TGTTTTCTCCAGTACTAAACAATATATTCAAAATTCCATCTGGCATTTTATTCATGAGATCCTAAAGAATAGAAAATAATAATAATAATAATAGTAATAATAATAATAATAATAATAATAATAATAATAATAATAATCTATACTAATAATAAATCTGTAGCCGAAATTTTTCTGGTAATTTTCGATTTTCCAAAAATAATTGGTCCTAACATATATAATTAACCACCCTGAAACCGAAAATCGCTTTTTTGAAATTTTTGTTTGTATGTATGTCTGTCTGTCTGTCTGTTTGTTACCTTTTCACGCGATAATGGCTGAACGGATTTCGATGAAAATTGGAATGTAAATTACGTTCGTTGTAACTTAGATTATAGGCTATATGGCATTCAAAATACATTATTTAAAAGGGGGTTATAAGGAGGCCTGAATTAAATAAATCGAAATATCTCGCTTATTATTGATTTTTGTGAAAAATGTTACATAACAAAAGTTTCTTTAAAACAATTTCCGATAAGTTTTATTCCATGAAAAATGTTGATAGGACTGATATTTAATGAGATAAATGAGTTTTAAAATTAAAATAACTGCCATCTAAGGCCGTGTAATGAATTAAAAAACAAATGACTTCGTCTATAAGGGGCCTTGGTCAGCAACAATCGAAAGCTATAAAAGATAGCCTACACATAATGTTTCTGCGTTTCTATGAAGTAATATCGGAAGCTAAATTAACCGATTTGTATAATTAATTATTAATTCACCATTGGAAAGTGTAGTTTCTCTAGATGGACATAATGCTATAATGTTATTAATATCACAGTAACTTCTGAGTGAATCGAGGACAGGTAAGATTAAAATAGCTTCTTATGCACAGAAAACTTGATAGGCTATTCTGTACATTCGTTTCCTGTATTTCCTAAACTAATTTTTATGACCAAATGAGTGGTCTCTGGATCAAAATGATCGCATTTTACTTTTTTAATTCAATTTAAAGTAAGTAACATAATAAACGATTTATCCTTCTATCAAACACGAATGTTCCCTGGATCAAATGTCCTATTTTAATTATATAATTACTTTATATTTATTTCTAACGGGTGCAGCGGAGCGCATGGCTACGGCTAGTAATAATAATAATAATAATAATAATAATAATAATAATAATGGTTTATTTTAACTGGCAGAATTAAGGCCATTCGGCCTTCTCTTCCACTCAACTAGTATGATACAAAATTACTACAATGCTATGAATATAACGTAATTAATACAATACAATACAATACAATTCAAAGCAATACAATACTACAATACAAGACAATATAATACATAATTAATATAATACAATGGCAATTCTTTTCATCTTCACAACACCAATAAAATAATTATATAATAATAATAATAATAATAATAATAATAATAATAATAATAGTCATACCTAAATTAAATTAAATTATTAAACTCGATCACAATAATTATAACGTCAATTTGACTGAGCCCGTAAGAAATCGTTTAGCCTTTTCTTGAAAGTGGTTATTGTCTGGCAGCCCCTAATCATCTGAGGTAGAGAATTCCATTCACGGGGGGCCGAGACAGTAAAAGAGGATGAATAGTGGGATGTTCTGTGGGCAGGAATTGCTAGGATTTGGCTCTCCTGTGACCTGGTGTTTAGATTGTGATTGGAGGATAAGTAATTAAACCGGGGATGAAGATAATTTGGAGTAGAAGTTGGGAGTAGAAGAGAGAGCGAATGAAGTGTTCTACGGTTACTAAGTTGCAGCCAGGATAAAGATTTGAACGAGGGTGTAATGTGGTCAAATTTGTGAGCATTGTGATGAATCTGACACACATACTGTGCACACGCTGCAGCTTGTTCGAAAGGTCAGTTGTCAAGTCTATAAGTATTACGTTGCAATAGTCAAACAGTGGTAGTACGAGGGTTTGCACTAAACAAATAGAGCATAAATTAAATGTTGTGTGAGAAGATACATTTCATTTTAGTTACTTTTTTTTTTTTTTTTTTTTTTTTTGAAAACTTAAAGAGAACAAAATTATATCTAAGGAACTTTTTGACATGTTTGAGTTCAAACTTTCCACAGTTACTTTTAGTGTCAAATAGATTGTGTGTGCAAAAAAGTAGGTTTCTAGCATGTATAGTTTGGACAATCACAATTTTCACCTGGGGTCCCCACTTAAAAACTCGAGCCCCAGTAATAACTCTACAACGAAAAAAAAATGTTTGTCAAGGACAGAAGGCAGTGCGCAAACTTCCAAGGTTAACATAATTCCATCATTGAACTCTGATATTCAGAGAAACTTGCTATTTGGACTTGGCGTCTGTCTATCTGTGCCTGAGAACAGCCAAAAAAATCTCCTGATATATTCCCTCTCGAGGCAGTTTGTGAACATCTGGAGTGGACGGCTCTGTTTATTCTCCGAGCTCTACGCGCTATATTTACATATCCACATAAAATATTTTACCATAAGATAGTCAATAGAGAGAAAGAAAAAGTCTTCGATAGAATTCAAGTTTCCAGAATATTCGGTATATATCTTTTCAAAAACTCTCTTCGTTGGAAATGCGTCTCACTGTAATGTGCATAATTTGGTTTTGAAGTAGACTGCTCATAAATGTTTAAGGCAGGAAGTCATAATTCAATGAAAGAAGAGAAAGTTCCAATACTGTGCGATACTCCAATAACAATCCTGCTAAGCGCGAGCATAAATCAATAAGACACAATGCCCACATCCAATAGTTTGTAATCATATCAAGGCCTGAAAACTGTCCATATTCTTCCCCTTTTATTAGGCGTGATTGCATTTCCGGCAGTCCAGTGCAAGGGTGAAATCTTATTCTATCGCATCTCCCGCGTTGAGTGATATAGTCTAATAATGTAGATGGACTTGCATCTTATTACAAGAGTTGTTCCAAAGCTCCCCCACCCCATTTCCCTCAAAATCATAAACAGCATATACATCAACATAATGCATTCATAATTTGAGAAAAACGGACTATCAACATAAAAAAGCTGAATGTTAGAATTTATAAAACAGTTATATTACCGTTTGTTCTCTATGATTGTGAAATTGAACTCTCACTTTAAAAGAGAAACAGAGGCTATGGATGTTGGAGAATAAGGTCCTTAGAAAATATCTGGGGCTAAGAGGGGATGAAGTTACAGGAGAATGGAGAAACTTACACAACGTAGAATTCTTCACATGATATAATTAGGAATATTAAATCCATACGTTTGAGATGGGCAGGGCATGAAGCACCTATTTTCGAATTCAGAAATGTATACAGAGTGTTAGTTGGGAGGACGGAGGGAAGAAGACCTTTGGGGAGGCCGAGACGTAGATGGGAGGATAATATTAAAATAGACTTGAGAGAGTGGGATATGATGGTAGAGACTGGATTAATCTTGCTCAAGATGGCCGGCTTATGTGAGGGCGGCACTTAACCTCCGAGTTCCTTAAAAGCCATTTGTAAGTAAGTAAGTAAGTAAGTAAATATCCACCAACATTCTTTATTTTACATTATCACTGGTCAACCAATTTAAGCTTTTCAAACTTGAAAACTTTAAAAGTTTTAAAATTATGTAAAAAGGCAATATACCTTATACAACGCACGGTGCCGTTTCGGCACTGATTAATGGGCCTTCGTCAGTGTGTGGTGAACTACTGCTCCATTAGCTCGTCTTGTTTCTAGTTTCGGTGTTTCCTCTTTTCTGTGGTGGGGATATGCTGTTTAGATGGTGGTGGGTGTTGTTTCTGTGTTAAGTGCTACTATATAGAATAATGTATACTGAATTGTAATTCAGGTTAAACTCAATGTCGCGTAACATTAACAATGCGGTACCACAGGGCAGATTTCTGGGTCCGATATTATTCCAAATCTATATAGGAGAAGAAATGTCTGAAAGAAGTGAAATAGGGAGAGGAGTACAAGGATGCCCTTTATCATCTACCCTGTTCAGAAACATGAGAGGGGTAAAAGTAGGGGGAAGAAGAATAAAGTGCGTAAGATTTGCTGATGATATGGCGTTGTTAGCAGACGAGGAGACGATATTAAGGATATGCTACTGGAGCTAAATGACGCTGTGAGCAGTACGAGATGAAGATAAATGCAAACAAGAAGAAGACAATGGTTGTCGGAAGAAAAATGAAGAAGGTAAACTTGCGAATTCTAAATGAGGCAGTATGGCAAGTGAAAAGCTTCAAATACTTGGAATGTACTATAAGCAGTAACATGAGCTGCAGCCAGGAAGTCAAAAGGAGGATAGCAATGGCAAAGGAAGCTTTTAATAGAAAAAGGAGCTCTTTTGGGGACCTCTGGAAAAAGAACTAAGGAAGTACTTTGTGTGAAGTGTGGCATTGTATGGGGCAGGAACATGGACTTTACGACAAAGTGAAGAGAAGCGAATAGCAGCAGTTGAAAAGTGGATATGGGGAAGAATGGAGTTTGTGACAGAATAAGAAATGAAGTTGTTTTGGAAAGAGTGGGTGAAGAAAGAATGATGCTGAAGCTGGTCAGAAAGAGAAAAAGGAACTGGTTGTGTCACTGGCTGAGAAGAAACTGCCTAATGAAAGATGCAATGGAAGGAACGGTGAACGGGAGAAGAGTTCGGGGCAGAAAAAGATATCAGATGATAGACGATACTAAGATATCGATCGTCTAGTTCAAAAGTGCGACAACTCAAAAAACAAGTTTTGAGATATCTTCAGTTGAAAGTTTCAAATAAATCACTTAGAAAGGAACAGAGTTCTGGTTCATAACCACGACAATTAGAAATGAGTCAGTATTCAGGACGAATATATATCACAATCTTCCAGTTCATTATTAATACATTTCGAAATGTACTAATAATGAATTAGTAAAGTCCATAGTTATAATTATTTCTAAAGTAGTTTATTTTGTTTTTTTTTTTTTCTTTTTGGTTGTAAATGTGACTTATCTCAATATTGAATCGGAAGAGCTCCGAAAGGGGCTTTCAGTAGTATAAATAACTAAAAATGGCAATTTTTGAGTTGTCGCACTTTTGAACTGGACGATCAATATGTGGATCATATACGGAGGCTAAGAGGAAGGCAGAAAATAGGAAAGATTGGAGAAAGCTGGGTTTTCAGTAAAAGACCTGCCCATGGGCAGAACACTTGTGTATGTATGTATTTATAATAAAGCATACTGTACATACAGAAAATTGTACTGGACAAACGGCTTACATTCGCAAATACATCTTAATCTGGACAACTGTACAACAGCAATTACCCATTCTATGGGGTTAGGTGTGTTCGAGTCCACTCTACAAACCTTTTAACTTAGTACGAGATTGATTAAATATCGTATGTCTACATCGGGACTAGGTATTGTAAGAGTAAGTGGACTATGTTATCTGAATGACCAGTAACTCTCCATGGGGACACCAGGTAGTAGCAGTACGGGGGAGGACAGCCATCGCCAAGTGAGATTAGAAAATAGTCTCCAGGAGAAAAAAAAAACGATCGGATCGGAGTTTGAGAGACGAGAAAGTACAGTGAACAGAAAAGAAAAGCGCTGCACGTATAGAGAGATAAGCGAAAGCAAACTCGCCGACTAACAATTCAATACTCAAGAGGGACAAGGTGATACAATTTGCGTAGCCCATAGCCAATGCCTCCCCAGAATAGAAAAAAGAAAACATTTTGGTTAACTCTCAGGGCAGAAGGTTGTTTTAAAGGTTTACTGTATACAACTTTACATAGAAAAACGTTTTCGTTCTAAGTTTACCAGACATGATTTAAATGAAACATAGAATACAGTTGGCAGTGTAATAATAATAATTTATTTATTTATTTATTATTAATATTTGTGTGCTGAACAACAGCCAGAGGCCAATTATAGTTCAGCACAATACACAAACAGAAGATACAAAGGTGCAAAACAAAAATAAATAATATCTTAAATAACAAAAACATACATAAATAAAATTGAGTACAAACAGTAAAAACTAATAATCAAAACGAAACTAAACCTTAAAAGGATCTAAATTGTGCCCATGCAAATTGGCATATTTTATGCATCTACAGACTGGAGAAAGTGATTTTGAATTTCGGTTATAAAATTTTTTTTGAAATCTTAAACCTTTTGTAGGAATACGAAGGCTGATATTGTTTATGATAGACTCACAATCAATATCACCCTTGATCACTTTGCAAAAAAATTGATAATCAAGATTTAGACGTCTAGCATAAAGGCTACAACAGTTAAAATATTTACAGGTAATATCATAGTTAAAGTCAGTGGAATTGGGTATATATCGAAAAGCACATAAGGAAATAAATTTTCTTTGAATATTTTCCAATTTAACCGAATCGGTTGAAGTAATGGAATTCCAGGCTACAGATGCATATTCAAGTTTAGAGCGAACCAAAGTAAAGTATAGAATTAATAGTGACTCAGGAGTAGAAAAAGAATAAGTTATAGACCTTATTAAACCAAGCATTCTTATTGAATGATTATAAATATATTGAACATGATCGTGAAAGTATAATTTAGAATCGAGTAGTACACCAAGATCTTTTATAGAATTTTTCCTAATAATACAGGCGTTAATAAGAGAATAATTAAATTTTATGGAAGTAGTTTTTCGAGAGTACGAAATGACAAAAGTTTTTGTTTCATTAATTTTCATTCCATTAATGTCAGACCAAAGTTCAATGGAGTTAATATCATTTTGAAGAGTTTGGCAATCGGCAGAACTATTTATTGAGCGAAAGATTTTGAGATCATCAGCAAATAACAGGTAGTTTGAACTTATTCTTTTACATATGTCATCAATAAATAATAAAAATAATAGAGGGCCCAATGTAATAATAATAATAATAATAATAATAATGATAATAATGAAATTTCTGTTATAATCCGGTTGAGAAGCTTTTGTCATTCAGTCCGCTCTCAAAAAAAGCTGATAAGTTAGAATTTATAAAACAGTCACATTACCGGTTGTTCTGTATGGTTGTGAAACTTGGACTCTCAATTCGAGAGAGAAACAGAAGTTAAGGGTGTTTGAGAATAAGGTACTTAGGAAATTATTTGGGACTAAGAGGGATGAAGTTACAGGAGAATGGAGACAGTTACATAACACAGAACTGCATGCATTGTATTCTTCACCTGACATAATGAGAAACATTAAATCCAGACGTTTGAGATGTGCAGGGCATGTAGCACGTATGGCGAATCCAGAAATGCATATAGAGTGTTAGTTGGAAGGCCGGAGGGAAAAAGACTTTTGGGAAGACCGAGACGTAGATGGGAAGATAATATAAAAATGGATTTGAGGGCGGTAGGATATGATGATAAAGACTGGATTAATCTTGTTCAAGATAGGAACAGATCGCGATGGCGGGCTTAAGCTTATATGAGAGCGGCAATGAATCTCCAGGTACCTTAAAAGTCAATTATAAGTAAATAATAATAATAATAATAATAATAATAATAATAATAATAAATAATGATAATAATAATGATAATAATAGTACTGTTACATATCGGGCTGGAACATACACACTAAATAAAGATTTAAAATAAGAACTACTGTCAATACAAATTGACATTTTAAGGTTGTCAGTCAGACATTCAAAGTTCGGCAGAAAGATAACTATGGCGTTATACATTCTGTGAGTGGTGTTAAGCTTAGCAGAATAATAAATTAAGCAACTGAGAACAAATACAAGATTTTTAATATATATGGCTGCCGTAGCACGTGATGTAGCTCCCAGGCGACAGGTCGAGCGTCAGCCGGTAAAATACTACCTACAACGGCGGAAGCAGAAATGGATTATGAAAGCTGTACAGTAGATGTTTGAAAGTGTTGTCCTTCCGCTTCTGTGCAAGCTTGATATCGCGACGATATTATTGTCACTCATTCGTCTAAGCCTGAAGCACTTTTTCTTCCCTCCGTTAAAACTATTTATGTTCAGGAATATTTTTTGTCCCATACTGAACCTGTGGTTTCAAATGTCATCACTCATCACTAATCTTTGTGCAGCGCTTTTTTTAAAGATGCATTGCAATGGAATAAGATTCAATAAACTCTCTTCGAACAGAATGGGCAGAACTGTTTTAAGGTAACTTGTACAAAGATTTTTTTAGTAGATTATTTTACGACGCTTTATCAACTTCTTAGATTATTTAGCGTCTCAATGAGATGGAGGTGATACTGCCAGTAAAATAAGCCCGAGGTCCAGCACCGAAAGTTACCCAGCATTTGCTGGGGAAACCCCGGAAAAACCTCAACTAGGTAACTTGCCACGACGGTGAATCGAACATGGGCCACATGGTTTCGCGGCCAGACGCGCTAACCGTTACTGCACAGGTGTGGACTTCTACAAAGAAAACAGTTTTAACGGAGAATAAAGTAGTCCACTTCTATGGAGTAACAGTTAGCATACCTGACCGTGAAGCGGTCAAATTACCTGGTTTTTTTCTGGAGTTTTATCTCAATTCATTAAGAGCAAATGTTAGGTATCTTTGGACTCTGGACTCATTTCGCTGCCATTATCACCTCCATATAATTCAGACGCCAGATAACCTGAGCAGTTGATAAAGCGTCGTAAAATAAACAACTAAAAATAAAGAAAGATAAATTGCTTAGCAATAAACCGTACACATTGGAGGCACTCCAGACTGATACCACAGTCTAGTATACACAGTCACGAAGCTTGAGTTGTGAGGGTGCTAGAACAATAGACTGTGCCGGTACTATTTCGCATTGTCTGTACTGAGGCGATATTAGCGATCCTAGTGGTTAGCAACTATCTATGGATGCATATTTACTACGTATTGAGCTTCGTGACTGTATATACTAGACTGTGCCAATACTGAACATGAAATAAGAATTTAAGTTGATGGACTTAGGCGAGTGAGTGACAACATATTCTCGTGATATCAAGATTTTATACTAGCGGAAGGACGACACTTTCAGCATCTACTGTATAGCTTTCATGATCCATTTCTGCTTCCGCCGTTGTAGGTAGCATTTTAGCGGCTATGTTCGACCTGTCGTCAGGGAGCAAGATCCCGTGCTAAAACTGCCGTAAGTAATACTAAGGATCCTGTACGAGGTCGGACAATAAAGTAATGGAACTGATTTTTTCCACCTGATGAGGTAACCCTGCAGATATATGTTTCACCTTGGCCCTTACTCCATCCAAATTCCAATTGGCAGCACTCTACAAGCTGTCAGTGTGGAGTAGATGCTTGATTAGTAGAGTTGTGCATTTGCTTCTCGTCAATACAATGAAATCGCGCTTGTGTGAAACTTGGTGAAAATGCCACGACAATGTATAGAAATCTTCAGCAGTCTTTTGAAAATGAAGTAATGTCAAGAGCACAAGATTTCCGATGACATAAATGTTGATGATGAACACCAGCATCTGCAAGGACAGATGACAACAATGCCAGGGTTCACACCTGTGGAGTAACGGTTAGCGCGTCTAGCCTCGAAACCAGGTGGCCCGGGTTCGATTCCCGGTCGGGGCAAGTTACCCAATAAGAGCAAATGCTGGGTAACTTTCGGTGTTGGACTCCGGACTCATTTCACCGGCATTATCGCCTTCATCTCATTCAGACGCTAAATAACCTTAGATGTTGATAAAGCGTCGTAAAATAAACTACTAAAAAAACAATGCCAGGATATGTAAAGTTGTACGAACTGATAGTGGATTAACAGAGAGAATGATAGCACAAGAATTGAACATGAATCGCGAAACTGTCCGTCTCATTCTAACTGAAGACCTGGGCATGAGAAAAATTTGTGCAAAAATTGTTCTAAAAAATCTCACCGGGCAACAGCGAGATAAATGGAGAAATGTGGCCGCTCATCTGTCTCAACACTGCCGCAGCCTCTATATTCACCCGGCCTTACTCCATGAGACTTCTTATTTCTTATTGTGGAAGGAGGTCATGTTCAAACAAAAGTAGACGTTCAAAAGGCCGTAACCGAAGCATTAAACAGCGTCTCAAAAGATGAGTTTATTCACAGCTGCTATCAGCACTGGCAGCAACATTGGAACAAGTGTGTGCAGTCTCAAGGGAACTACTTTGAAGGTGATCACATTGTAGTTGGTTAAAAATGTAACTAACGTTTTTTTTTTTTTTTTTAACGAGTCTCATTACTTTATTACCCGACCTCGTATATCAAAGTTGGCTCAGTGTTGCGCCGGAAATTACTGAATGTATAACCTATGAAAATCTGTTTGGACGTTGTGGTCCCTCTTGTCGTGTGTATCTAAGAATTCAGCAGGGACTATTACCAACCTGACAAGTTTCTCACCACACTAGATTGCAAGCATTGATCGTAGACTACGTAATTTTGACTCATTAATTTTCAAATAACTGATTACCTTATTTTCTTTCTTATCACATGATGCCCTGCTGCGCTGAAACGTAACATTGCAGCCCATGGGTACCTTATCTCACAAAATAAGTTCTCTACCCAACTCAAAAGTTTGTAGATCTAATTAAAATACACCCTCTATATTTTCTGCACTACTTAAAAAATTAATCAAAAAGGATATCATTCAGATAACAAACTGAAATGCTGCAAAAGCATGTAACATACAACACTGAGGTATGTTTTATGTTAAATAAAATTATGTTTTGTTTAGATTTCCTCGCTTACACTGTACACAAATAATGGCAAGTATTTTTTACCGACATATCTGTGAGCAAATATTAATATAAAGCATTTTTATTTTCAGTTTTAATATTAAGACATGTTGAGTTACATTTAATGACTGGTAAAATGTGCAATTTATATCTAAACTATGCCTGCTGGCGGTATGAGAACAACGATTTTTACGTTTCACGATATAATAGAATGCAATTAAAGGCAAATGTATTTCATGAGGTAACTTGTTACAACCAGGATTTGAATGTGGATCAAACTATATTAAATGACAGCAAGTATAATATTTTACCAGAAAATGTATAAAAGTTAATTACTTGTCTTGTATTCTAACCAGTGTTGTTGAGTACAGGAAAGTAAGGAGTATTTTTTTTTCTCTTAAGTGTAAAAAAATTGAGTTACATAGTTCTTGTATTTAGGTAAGCTTTGATTATGCTGAAAAACTGTTCAATTATGCACATTTATTATATTTTATTTAAGCGAGTATGTATACCTTTCGCCAATAGCTATAAATTTAGTAAAATTCGAAATTTAATTTCTAATATCCAGAATTAATTTTGTGTTGGAATTTGGTTTAGTGAATACACAATACTTCTAGATTAATAAACCATTTTAGAATACAACATAATCTTCTATTGATAAGGGAAATTATATTTTTAAATTGGGGATTTCAAAATGCTCAATTCCCTAATGTCTTGTACAATTTATATTTTGAATTTCTTTAACGCCTTCGTCTCTATTTTATTCATAATGAGTGTGTTAACAAATCCTGCCTCTTCAGTATGAATATATAAACAAGAAATATTATTTTGTGAATTCTTTTTTCCAAGAGTTATACAAATTTATTTTTATTACATAAATAATTATTAATGAAAACAGAATTTGAGATTATAAAACTCTTTGAAAGGAAGGGTTTCCTGACATACTCATTATGACTAAAATAGAGAAGAAAATATTATATATATGTATATGTATATATATATATATATATATATATATATATATATATATATATATATATATATATATAGCCACTGCCACCAGGTTGCCATTTGGCATTTCTGGTCTCTTCTAGCAATGGCTTATTTGTAACCCACTTCTGAGGTTGGGGCAACTGCATTAAAAATATTCAAAATTGTAATACACATCAGAGAAAACAATTTTTCCTGCACAGATTTTACCTCCAAAATAAAAAAATATATAATTACGCTCAAAAATTACAGTTTTCCTAATGCTAAAAATTGTTTATTAATGTAGAAGTATTGTCGAATCCCCACAAAAAAAAATTCAGCATAAAATTAATTCAGAAAGTGTAAGAATTAAATTTTGAATTTTACTTAATTTATACTAGCAAAGGGTGTAAGGGCTATTCCATCTCAAATCGACCGAAATATAGAGAAAATTGACCTTGCAATTTTTAAATGCAATGAAACTTTTTTGTCCGTTGACAACTGTGATACAAGTTTGAGGCATCAGAACTTCATAGTGTTTAAATTAAAAACATTTAAATTTATCGTATTTCATAAAATTAGCAAATTTAAACTGTTGTGGCTCCGAAACCCTTGCACCCAATGATCAAAATCATTGTTTATTTTTATGCTGAGAAATTAAAGTTTATATTGACATGTAAACAGTTTTTCTTACTTTTTATGGAAATGGAGAAATTTAGATTTTTCTTCATTAAGACGCCTTTGACCACGAAAAAATATTTTTAAAATATATAATTAGATTCCGCAATTGAAAGTACAAATAAACACATATTTTTTACTGGTGCACCGTTGATAAGAAAATGTTGAAAATATCAAATAAAGAAAATAAATAGTACGCGCGTGAACTAACCAGCTGACTCTGAGGCGGGAGCTAGCCTAGGCAAGCAAGGCCAGGAGACAAACACGTGATGTTTCGTCTAGTAGCGCATAGCTGGGATAGATTTATCACAGGATTTCATAAACACAGGAGTAAAATGACGCCCCACACTCGCTTATCTTCAGCTCTCGGCCAGTGCGTGCGGTAGTGAGCCGTTCAAGTCCAGGGGTGTGAAAATAATTTATTTAATACCCTCGAAACTTATTGCCGAGCCACTAAGCAAACAATGCCGAAGTTCCTCTTAATAATGCAAGGTTTTTTCTCAATATTTTTTACGTTTTTACAAATGGGCAAAAAGCCTAAAAGTAAGTAAAATCAGATTATCTGTCTCTCTGTATACAATAAAAATAAGGATTACTTCTTATCATAACCTACCAAATGCCAGCTTCAAAATGAGCTCCCGTTCAATGTTCTGCAGTAAATGGTTCCAGAGTTCTGAGCGCTGAAAGACGCTTGTTTTTATAAAATACGCTGAATTTGTCGCTCAATAGTACGAAAACCGTTTGACTTTCGATAGTATATTTTTGAAAATGCACTGTCCTCAGCACCTTGTATAAATAGGGAAAAAATTAGAGTATTAAAAAAATGCGAGATTTTTTACTGATCGATTTCATATGGAATAGCCCGTACATATCCCCATAACCTGAGGTTGTTATTGATATGCTGATAAATTATTTGTAATGATATTTCATTATATAACCTAGAAAGGCTTAAGGCTGGTCCACAACAAACCGGAAACGGAAACGAGCACGAGAACGAAAATATTGTTAAAATAAATGTATTTAAATGTGAGCATTCACAATATTAACGAGAAGCTTGCCGGGACCAGGGCACGGGAACGTGAAAGTCAATTGTGAATGCTCACATTTAAATATATTTATGCTCGACCATGCCGAAATGTAGTAATTATACACCTGGTAGAAGACCTTTAATGCATGTCATTAAAGTACACCTACTCATTAAAGGTCAGGTCTTTCAGCCAATGACGACTCAGGTTACAACTGTTCAGCCAATGACAGGTCAGCTTTCTACCGTTATAAAACCGCAAGTATCGATTATTCTCGGATATGCAATCGAAAGAGAATTAGCGAAAAGTCACGGAGGCTGGAAATCCAATACTGTCGCAGAAGGTTATGTTCTGTTACTATAATAGTTAGCGTTAATTGTAAATAATATTCAAATAAATTCAATTTGTCAACTCGTTTTTCAATGTCTAATTTAATTTCAGTGTTATCTCTGTAGGTTCTTATGGCCTAGCAAGGTCAATGTGGACATCTGTTCCTCAGAAAAAATCAATACTTTCGCGTCTGCGCACATCTCACAACATACGGGACATTGGTCATGGTCAGATACAAAGAAAATTAATAATATCAAGTTAGAAATATGGTCGAGCATAAAAAGTCGTATGAAACTCGCCTATAATTAAGAAGCTCGTATTAAAATTATGAAACTCGCTTGCGCTCGTCTCATAAATATCCATACTCGCTTCTTAATTACCTTCATTATAGGCTCGTTGCATAATATACTATTATTTTAACAACATCTCCGTCCTCGTTCCCGATTTATTGTGAACCAGGCTTTAGTTAGTAAATAATGATGTAAACCTGCTGAAATTTGTTTTGGAACGAAGATACTTTGGGAGTGAAATATTCATTTAATATTTCGCGAAAATAAATACCATATTTTGGCAAAATTTTCTTCATATAGTGCCGGTCTCTAGTTGTACGTAGGCTATTCCTATTGATTGATACACGCTTTCCAACTCGATGCGGACAAAACAGGTCAACAGGTTTCAGTTCCTGGAAGCAGAATATGTCGGTTCACTCCGAGGAGGGAATACACAATGACTCCCAAGTCCACAGCGCACAAAACACCTTTCCCACACACCTTGTTACGGACAAACGGACCGTGCATCCGCAGTAAATCCTCGCCTCGCGCGGCTTCACGTCCAAAGATTATTAAGACCGTAACCCATACAGCAGATAACGAGGCCCGCTGTTGCTTGGGAGACGGGCTTCCCCTCCGAACCGCCAGCTAGCGGCCTGGAACTCCGGTATGAGGCTGCTCTCTTGTTCCAAAGGTCACTTCAGTAAATGTCGGTCGATTACACCTTAAATAGGTCACGCGCATTTCCTGTCTATTTCTATTCGATGTACAATTCATAGTAATCCAAATATCACGGCCATTCACAAGAATCCGAGGGGGAAATCATGTCAAAATCGTTGCCACGTGTAGATTCCAAATACCCATTTAATTAAAGAGGTATTAACAGTAGCAATCAATTCATGTTTAACCTAGATTTGTCGTACGTACGAAATTTATTAAATTAATAGAAACTATATTATTATTTTGTGCGAGATCGTGCGTATTTGCTTGGTTTCCGCACAAAACCAATCCGCGGTAAGTCTAAAATTCCACATTCAGTATACCCAACCTAACACACATAACAATTTCCCTCTTCTTACCGCTTAAGTGACATATTGATTTTACTGCTTTAGGCTTTTAACGTATTATTTTTAGAGACGTTCAATATAGTAATAATTATAAATTGGAAACTTACCACTTCAATTTCACCTAAATTGCACTGTTAATTATTGTTTTTAAATATTTGCAAAAATTAAGTAAACTCTACAACTCCACTAAAGTTATGCCAGTAACATTAAGGAAGCCGTGAAAAAATCAACAAGATTTATAGACTGGGTGGGGGGGGGGGAACAGACGTATATCACGGCCTGCTGGAGTATAGTAAACACAGAAAACATTTTAAAGCAACAATGTTGAAGATAGATATTTTTGTTTTGCAACTTTGCCGTCATTGAACAGAAACCAAGATGGAGATTTCATTGCAACTAATTAGAAATTCCTCTTTCAGGTATGTAATAAACGATCTTCGCACAAAATAATGTACGATACACGAGCGGTATGTTTTCTTTCAATTCTCGGAAATTAAAAAAGCTCAACTACGTTTCGCTTTTTCAAACTTTTCCTCGAACATGAAAACTTCAACATACCGCTCTTGTAACGCATATTACTATTATGCTTTCAAATCCAGAATTCTGTGTTGAAAGTCAAATTGCGAGCGAAATGAGAGACAAAATTTGCTAAATTACACTAAATACAAATATCGCGGTGGATAAGCAACGATTACTTAGTGTAACTTTAACACTTCGAATTATCCATTTCATCAAATAATGATGAACGGATTAAAAATGAAATGAGGCAAAAAAGACACCTTCAAAAACAGAGAATATGACAGCGTGTCCATCCCTGTGGAGTAACGGCTAACATGCATGACCGTCAAACGAGCGGCCCAGGGAGGAGTTACCTGATTGAGGTTTTTTCCGCGGTTTTCCCTCAACCCACTAAGAATAAATGCTGGGTAGCTTTCGGCACTGGCCCTAGACATACCTCGCCGGGATTATCACCTTCATCTCATTCAGACACTATATAACCAATGCCGTTGGAAAAGCGTCGTCAAATAACCGATTCTGTATATAAAACAACGTAACGTAAAGTTGAAGGAGAAAAAGAGATAATGAGCCAAAAAGGGCTTAACTCTGTGACTATGATATGACATTTTGTTTGATCACATAGATTTTTGCATTATTATTATTGTTATTGTTATTATTATTATTATTAAATTATTATTATTATTATTATTAGTGTTCTTAATGTCATTGTAATATTACTTAATATAAGTTGCTATGGTTAACTGTCTGTTACTAAACATTGCCATTATTTTATTTTAGTAAATATGTTTCTTCTTAGCTACTGTTATCGCTAGTTTGCGAGGAATAAAATATTTGTTTATTTAATTATCTATTTATTGTATTTATTTATTTAACTAATTTAATTTATTTATTTTATTTATTTATTTTATTTATTTAATTTATTTTATTTATTTATTTATTTTATTTTATTTATTTAATTTATTTATTTATTTTATTTTATTTATTTAATTTATTTAGTTATTTAATTAATTTATTCATTATTAAATTTATTTATTTCCTATTTATTTTATTAATTAATTAATTTATTTATTTATTTATTTATTTACTTATTTTATTTATTTATTTTATGCTCAACCATGCCGAAATGTAGCAATTATACACCTGGTAGTAGCCCTTTACTGCACCTCATTAAAGTACACCTATTCATTATAGTCCAGTTGTTCAGCCAATGTGAAATCACCATTGTAGCATTATAAAAGCGCATGTATCGATTATTCTCGGATATGCAATCGAAAGACAACTAGCGAAACGTCACGGAGGCTGGAAATCCAATACTGTCGCAAAAGGTTATGTTCTGTTACTATAATAATTAGCGTTAATTGTAAATAATATTCAAATAAATTCAATTTGTCATTTCGTTTTTCAATTCTAAATCAATTTCCAGGTTATATCAAGATTAATGTTCATGTTATTCTCTAGATTATATCAAGGTCAATGACATTCGTTCCTCGGAAAAAATCAATACTTTCGCGTCTGCGCACATCTCACAATTTAGAAGGTCAGTTCCGCTCCTCACTTAGATAACCATAACACGAATACTTATGACTAATTTCAAGTTAGAAATATGGTCGAGCATAAAAAGTCGTATGAAACTTGCCTATAATGGTAATTAAGACGCTCGTATGAAAATTATGAAACTGGTTTGCGCTCGTTTCATAAACAAACATACTCGCGTCTTAATTACTACCATTATAGGCTCGTTGCATAATGTACTATTATTTTATTTATTTAATTTATTTATTTATATTGAATTGATTTAATTATTTTATTTAATTAATTTACTTATTTAATTTTATTTATTTATTTTATTTAATTGAAGCTACCTCACCTTCACTAGGTGAGTACCTACGAGGATCTACAACCAGAATCGTGCTTTTTACCCATCATTTGTAAGAAGAGGAAATTCATAGTGAAACATAGTGGAACATGTGTTGTCAGCAAATAGCTGTATACACTACGAAGATTGATTATTGTCATTGTTATTATCATTATTAATGTTATTATTACCATTATTAATCATTATTATTATTATTATTATTTCCAGTACTCTTCTGGCGGAACGTTTTTCTGGCGCCAGAAAAGCGTCCCGGCACCTTTTTGTTGTTTTTTTCATCATGGAACCGAAAAATTTGTTAATAATCATGTTTTTTATACCTACCACTTTTCCTTGAACTCTGCTTAGGCCTTGAACGTCTTATAGCTGGAGGGAAGGGAGTTTAAAAACGACAAAATTCCCGTGCATTAGACTATTCAGCCATAATATACAGTATTCTACACACAGTTCCAGCACCAATGTCTCAGCCGGCCTGGAAGGCTCAAGCAGTAGAGGCACGGCATGTCTCTATCGCTTGTTCCGAAAGGTTGTGGGTTCGAGTCCCGCCTTGGCATGGGTGTTGTGTACGTACTAGTTTAAGAAAGCGGAAAACAGAAAAAGAGAAACGAAAAGGGGGAAAAAAAGGTCTCCAGAAGAAAAGCACTGACTATTACTATAACAATAATTATTATTGTTATTATTCTTACTGATGGTTGTGGTTATAAACCTATGTCCACACAAATAAACTTGCTTTACCTTCATAAATCATGTTGAAATCACGATCAATAAATCCGCCACTGTAACAGCTGGCACTAGAGTTTTTTGTTTTAATTTGCAGGGAATGAACTCGTCGTGTCTTCTCATTCCTTGGTTAAGTTGGGTACATGTGTCTAAACCATGAACGTATTGCTTACGACGATAAACTTCATTATCAAATCACATTAAGAATCATAAACGAACCGCGGACCACTTATTGAAACACAGTAGCTTGGAGCATATGCGCAGAGTTGGTCAGTTTTATTTTTCATTCTTCATGCCAATGTGTTGGTTTCATTTGTTTTCCTTTTCTGTCGCTGTCTGAAAGGCGCAAATTACCCTGGGCAAGTGACATGCTTTAAATCTAACTGTAGTCGTGGTTACCACTTACGAGAAACAGCTCTCCGGACTAACTGGTCACTTTGTCTCTCGAATTGCCAACATTATAAATGTCCTCGCTTTGTGAATCCATTCCACTTGCTGTCACTTACACAGCTGCTCGTATCCGCATAAGCAGAAAGCTCTATGGATCAGATTTTTCCAAGCCTGAGCTCTCATGAAACTATTAAGGGCCTCCTCCTACTTGATTGAGTGTTTATGTCTTAAGGCTTGTACTGTGACTCGTCTTCCTTCGGAAATAACAAGCATAGGAGAATAATTTGCAATAAAAAAGCATGAGGACTTCGCCTTTTGACGTAGAACTGCTTCTTTCTCCTCACTAGGTACGGAAGATAGTCTTTCTCCTCACTAGGTATGGATGGTAGTTTCCCCTCAATAGGTACGGAGGGTAGATAATTTTTCTCCACACTGGGTATGGAGGGTAGTTTTTCTCCTCACTAGGTACGGAGGGTAGTCTTTCTCCTCACTAGATGAAGAGTAGTCTTTCTCTTCACTAGGTATGGAGGGTAGTCTTTCTCCTAACTAGATATGGAGGGTAGTCGTTCTCCTCACAAGGTACAGAGGATAGTCTTTCTCCTCATTAGGTATGGAGGGTAGTCTTTCTCCTCATTAGGTACGAAGGATAGTCTTTCTCCTCACTACGTATGGAGGGTAGTCTTTCTCCTCATTAGGTCCGGAGAGTAGTCCTTCTCTTCACTAGGTATGGAGGGCAGTCTTTCTTCTCACTAGGCACGGAGGGTAATCTTTCTCCTCTCTAGGTACGGAGGGTAGTCTTTCTCCTCATTAGGTATGGAGAGTAGGCTCTCTCCCCACTAAGTATGGAGTAGCCTTTCTCCTCATTAGGTATGGAGTTAGATATGGAGGGTAGTCTTTCTTCTCACTTGGTATTGAGGTAGTCTTTCTCCTCACTAGGTATTGAAGGTAGTTTTCTCCTCACTAGGTATGGATGGTAGTTTCCCCTCAATAGGTACGGAGGGTACATAATTTTTCTCCACACTGGGTATGGAGGGTAGTTTTTCTCCTCACTAGGTACGGAGGGTAGTCTTTCTCCTCACTAGATGAAGAGTAGTCTTTCTCTTCACTAGGTATGGAGGGTAGTCCTTCTCCTCACTAGATATGGAGGGTAGTCGTTCTCCTTACAAGGTACAGAGGATAGTCTTTCTCCTCATTAGGTATGGAGGGTAGTCTTTCTCCTCATTAGGTACGAAGGATAGTCTTTCTCCTCATTAGGTACGAAGGATAGTCTTTCTCCTCACTAGGTATGGAGGGTAGTCTTTCTCCTCATTAGGTCCGGAGAGTAGTCCTTCTCTTCACTAAGTATGGAGGGCAGTCTTTCTTCTCACTAGGCACAGAGGGTAGTCTTTCTCCTCATTAGGTATGGAGAGTAGGCTCTCTCCCCACTAAGTATGGAGTAGTCTTTCTCCTCATTAGGTATGGAGTTAGATATGGAGGGTAGTCTTTCTTCTCACTTGGTATTGAGGTAGTCTTTCTCCTCACTAGGTATTGAAGGTAGTCTTTCTCCTCACTCGGTATGGAGACTAGTCTTTCTCCTCATTAGGTACGAAGGGTAGTCTTTCTCCACACTAGGTACGGAGGGTACTCTTTCTCCTCACTAGATATGGATGCTAGTCTTTCTCCTCATTAGGTACGGAGGGTACTTTTTCTCCTAACTAGGTACGGAGGGTATTCATTCTCATTATTAGGTACGGAGGATACTTTTTCTCCTCACTAAGTATGGAGGGTAGTCTTTCTCCTCATTAGGTACGGAGGGTAATTTTTGTCCTAACTAGGTACGGAAGGTATTCTTTCTCCTTATTAGGTACGGAGGATACTTTTTCTCCTCACTAGGTATGGAGGGTGGTCTTTCTCCTCATTAGGTACGGAGGATACTTTTTCTCCTCACTAGATATGGATGGTAGTCTTTCTCCTCATTAGGTACGGAGTGTAGTTTTTCTCCTAACTAGGTACAGATAGTAGTCATTATCCTTATTAGGTACGGAGGATACTTTTTCTCCTCACTAGGTATGGAGAAATGGGTAGACTGTGTTTTATAATGGGTGTATTGGACGACGAGTTGGTAGAGTAAATTGATAGATTGTTTTGTTTTGAATTGTTGGATCGATAAATTGATATAATTTTTATTGGTTTATAGATAAATTGCTTGATGTATGAGCATGGGGATGAAAGGAAGAGTGCTTGAGTGAATGGTAGGTTATGTTATCTAGGTGGATTGACTGATTTATAGAAGAATTTATGGAGGGATACAGAAATATTCAGTCATGGATTTAAGTCTCTTTCAACTCATGAGTGTGAATAATTCTAACCTCGTCTGCCTTGTGAATGTTGCATTACACGACTGTAGGTAGCTTACTATGATATAGCACGTTGGGAATACATCGTAATTCCTGGCAGACGAATGCCGGAAGGGAAGGAAGCAGGGAACAACATCCACGCCTGGAGTCGCTAATCACCGTCATCCGACGCTAAATAAGCTCCGAGGTCGATGAAGTTATCTCGCTGAAACACAATCAATCTGCGGGCCTAATATGAAGACGTGGTGTAATGTATAAGTTGCGTTATCATTAGGTCTGGCCACAAGACGATGCGGCTCCGGACTCGGTCCAGTGATTGGTGGAAGGAGGGCGTTCCGCGGCCATTGTTACAAGGAAACAATTGACTGGAGAGAAATCTTGACAGCGTGATGTTCCCCAGGGACCAGCAGGGGTGAGAGACGCAGGGAGCAGTGGTCTGGTCGATTTTATTTTTTTATGCTTTTATCATTCCTCGCGGAGCAATAAATAAGAAACTTGGAACTTCGCTATCGTCAATGAAGAAAACATCGACCCTCTTCAGTGATCATATTTTATCTTTCTACAATAGTACAGTTAGAAGTTTACCATGACAGAGGTGCCAAATATTACGGATTACTCGTAATTATTTTTAATGGTTTATTTTACAACGCTTTATCAAGTTCTATGGTTTTATAGCATCTGTGAGATTTTATTTATTTATTTATTTATTTATTTATTTATTTATTTTGCTAATAACTGTAATATAAAATATAATATATATAGAAAAACTTTAGCTCGCCCATAAAAGAGTAGAACTCGTGCTCAGGAGCGGATTCCTGAATTGAAATTAATAAGTATACAATACTATTTGTCTTATGTCTACGATGCAATTAGATTATATAAATTTAAATTTACAATTTTTCAATTTTTATGAAATCCGTACATAACTTCTTAAATTTAATACTAGAAGTATTAGAATTGACAAGATTATGATATTTAAATATAAATTTGTTATATATTCTTGGGCCTAAATTACTACTATGATTAAATACTGTAACAGTGTTGCATTTTGGTTCAAACAATCTTAAAGAATTCATACCTTTTGTTTGATAACTATGAGAATACAATTCAAAATTATTTCGATTTTTATGTATGAATTTTATTAATACAATATAATAAATTTGTCTTATGTTAAGTACATTAAAGTCTAAAACCAATTTTTGAGATGGACAATCAATAGGTTTATGAAGACATTTTAATTATTTTCTTCTGTTATAAATAAAGTGGATTAAAATTGGATTTAAATGAGCTACCCCATCCTATAATTCCATACATAATTACCGATTGAAATAAAGTTAAACATATTGTGCGTAATAAACTTATTGACAAGAAGTTGAAGGTGATAATGCCAGCGAAGTGAGTCAAGGGTCCAGCGCCGAAAATTACCCACATAGAAACAATATTATCACGAAAAAGAAACATGATATATTATAATTTATTTAGAATATAGAAAATAAGACAAAATATGTCAATACAGCTTGTTTTTATTCGCAACATATCGTAGTCATGCAGATAAAATCGTCATTTCCGTCTAAAACAATCGCTAGTGTTAAACAAGGAAGTAGGTTAATCTATTGTGTTAAGTTGTCGACGCGTGGCGTGGTATGTGATATTGTGAACAAGATGAGTGAATTCGACATTTTATATTCTGCCTTCATCTGTTACATGTAACTTACTATAGGTAGTATCGTTCGCCATTTTTGCTCTTTCATTGGCGAGCTACCAGAAGAGGGACCTATTTGCCAAGCCATTAAACATTATCATGTCGTAGCTCCTATGATAATAAATCAAACGCACTGTAATTCAGCAAATAATTGAGCGGCAAATAACGTCCTCGTGTGCTTTCTCCGAACGCCAACGAAAGAGCCAAAATGGCGGGCGATTATTTTAAGTATTTATCTAGCCATAGGAAATGCATGACGTCTTCATCAGCGAATTACAAGAGGCACACGTTTAAATGTAGCCGATCTGCAACGTGATTGGCTGCCGGAAATTAGAGCGACGGGACTATATATGAATCGGTCATTGCAGAAAGGGGATAAGTCATGAAAAACGCGAAAATGAGTTAAGAGTGCCATTGCTTTCTCCAGACCTAGACACACATTTCCATACAGAAATGGGACAAATTTGCTCATTCTCAACGCAAAACAGAGTACCATAAGCAGCGCAGTCATTGCAGAAAGGGGACAAGTCAGCTACTTACCTTCTTCCTGCACTGACTGACGACGTGACGCAACTGAGTGCCGCAGATCTAATAAGTTACGCGCCCATCAGCTGATGAGGAAAATTACAGATAAGCTAGAAGTAGTAAGTGACCCAAGGGAAGAAAACTGTGTTATTAGTGGTAAACGTAAACGCAATGAAATTAACTACCGCAGAAATGTAAATAAGAAAAATAAACTGAAGGCAATGGAACGTCAATTCCATTGGGAAGTCTGTAGCAGCCCGTACGACAGGAGAACAATGTGAATAAGAAACTACTCATTGTTTGTTTAGACGCAACTTTGGGTCATCAATTTTCAACATTCACAATTTCAAAGACCATACGGCGCACTTCTATTCCTATCATGAAGGTATAGGCCACAAATCTTCAAATGAAGTGTGTTCCTTCTGAACTACGTTGAAAATAATGTCCCTTCTTCAGTCAAGGAATTGTATCTTTTCTCTGATGACTGTTGAGGGTGAAATAAAAATCATACCTTAATTCGATTGTTGCTTGCACTGACCCAAATGGGAAGATTTAACAAAATCATTCATTATTTTCCACAACGAGGCCATTCATTTCTTCCCTGTGACCGCAACTTTGGCGTAGTGAAGCGCAAACTAAGTAAGACAGACAGGGTATATGTGCAAGACCAATACAATACCTTGATCCACCAGGCAAACACAAACAACAGATTTTCTGTAGAATCAGTTACTACTGATGATATTTTGAATTTTAAATACTGGTGGCCAGAATGTTACAAGAAAATCACCTGCTCATTAGACACACTGAGAAAGAAAGGGAAAGATAATATGTTTTCTTCAGCACAATTCAGTGAATTTGTTTACTCTGAAGATGATCCAGGATGTGTGACTGCCAGTTTGTTCATTGGTAGTGAAATGAGGAAACACAGATTCTGTATGAAAAAAACCAGGTTCTGGACGCATAGTAATGCCTACACAATAGCATACAATGGGAAAATTCCCATTAATACGAAAAAAACTTGGAGACGTATCGAAAGTGAGGCAATACATTCCATTGGAACATACTTTCTTTCACGAAGAGATCCTGAACTGGCCACCTTGTGACAAGGAATCTACAAATGACGTGGCTTCCAACGTCTAACAATACACTCTATAACAATTGAAACAAATGATTTTGTGTAGTACTTTAGTGTATTTATATTGTGCTCTCCTATATACAGTTTTTAAGTATTAGTTTAAAAGTAGAGTTTTGATTTAAAACTGTGATATAAAATCACATTTTGGTACATTTCTGTAGTAAGAATAATGATTAAAATGCAAAAATAATTATGTAAATGGTGACAGTAGATTAGTAATTACACATAAAAACATCGTTATTATTGTAATTATTAATATTTAGTTTGTTTTCAAATATTACATTAGCCCAAAATTGTAAATTATATATTTTTTTTCTTTTATATTTCACAATTCCTTGCAGAAAGGGGATAAGTCATGGTTCGATTAAACAACTTTAAACAAAAGTGTTTGAGATGTCAGATGTCTAACATGATGTATTATACTTCACTATTTATAAACAAAGTAATTTATAATGATTACTCCAGTATTGGAAGAAGAAAACAGTTTTTATCGATTATCTCAAAAGTAAGATTATATGACTTATCCCCTTTCTGCAACGACCGATTCAATATGTGACTCTTATTTCCAGTATTTTAAATTTCCAGTGATTGGTTTTCTTAAATGAAGCGTGTAAGTTGTCAAAGTGCATCCACTAGTAAGAAGATAGCAGTATTATGAAAAATATCGATGTGATTACACAAAGGAATGACCATGTTTATTTGCTTCACATATTAGTGAAAACCATGCGTATCGTAGTGTGTGCTCATGTGATTTTTCTATTGCTCAGTGTGGCGGAAATGACAGAAGACACACTGATTCAAAGAAACATAAAACACATCAATCAGTACAATTAGAAAACAAGCGTACTTCGTCATTATTTAGTAATAACAGTAACTCTCCCACATAAAGGGTTTTTAATGTTGTGAGAAAGAATCAAACAGAATTCAGGTCTAAGTTAAGCACACTGGAATCATTTCTTATTCAGAGAATCAAGATGACATCACTAGGAGAAGTATATTTCAAGAAAAAAATTGCATAAAAGCAAATTTGAATGCAAATCATACAACCAAGAATGTTTTTTTATGGCGTAAGATTGACAAGAAACGTAATTTTATTATATGTAGTACTTCCCTAATTTCACAGACATTTCAACCACTTGACACGACTAAGCCGTAAAAGATGGATCCGGGCATATTATGAGTGAAATAGATTAATAAATGCGATCATTAAAAAATTCAATTGATTATAAGTCTAATTTTAATGCTGAGGCAAAATACAGTACTTAGGCTTACAGAGTCGACAAAATTCCTTAATATCATAAAACGGGGTTTCTATTAGCCAACGTTGTAAGAAGGTTTTAAATGTCTTAAAATGTACGACGTGTGCCTGTTGTGGAAATTTATTGAAGACAACAACTCCAACCGAGCTAAAGCAATTTTTTTATTTTTTCAGTCAACATCTAGTTCAAAAAGGAAATACTGTAATTATTGTATCTCGTGCTGTAACTGTGAAATTCAGAACTATGAATCAGAGATGAACAACGATCAAGAAAGCAAGACTAACAGCCCCCGCAAAGCCGAAAACCCGCACGACAATGTTGTATTACGTCGCGTCCTTGACGTAAAGACTACCGAGTCTTAACGAGACTCGGTATTGATCATCTCCCGAAATCATAAAGCAGCCTTGATTCGCCACAGTTGTTTATACCTGACTGAACTTTTATCTACTTTGGCAAAAGTTATATATTGTGACAGCGACGTGAGATTCGAACTCACGACCAGCGTCCCGCAAGAGAGCAGATCGCGCGTGGGTCGACACGGGCTCCACGGAGCACTGAGGGACGGCGCGCGGCGGAGAGAAGAGAGGGGAAAGGGCCTACGCGGCGAGGGAGTTTGCGCGCGCATCTGGTGCCGGCGGAGAGGAGAGGGATCTGGATTATTCTCTGGAGTGCTATCTCTGGATACGCGTGGAACTTTCCAGGCTACGTCGCTGTGGTTATAAAAGAAGAAACGCGAGTGAACTCGGACAGTGAGTGTGATTCATGATTAGTTCAGTCAGTAAGCCAGTGAACAGAGCAAGCCAGCCTGTCTTGTGTACCGGAGTTCGACTTGAGTGTGCGTTCGCAACTGTGCCAGCATCCGAAGACCTGAGTTCGAGTGCAGTGGATCGCAGTTGGAGGGACCTGAGTTCGAGTACAGTGGACTGTCTCTGAAGGTCTGTGGTTAGAGATACTGTGAACTCGAGTGACTGAGCTAGAAGAACTGTGAACTGAGAACTGACAGTTCTGATTTGTAAATAGTGTTTTGTAAATATTAGTTAAGATTAACAGTTCATTGTTGTTCGTAATAGTCCAAGTAAATTGTCATTGTCGTCAGTGGAGTGCACTAAGGAATACTGTGTTACTGGGTGGAGAGTTATTGTTGAGATAATAAAGTTACATTGTTGTTTAGTTTAAAAAAAAACGTTACAATATGTATAAACAATCAAGTAGCATATTTGAAACATCTGTACCTTTCAGTGTATAAGTTAATAATCCGTTCCCCAGTCTTTATTTAATTACTAGGCCCTTATTAAAAAACTAGGAATTTTCTTTTCGTATGTTTAAGATCAAGTGTGCAATCTCAAGTAAAAAGATAGGCTATTAATGTCATGATTTATGTTTCTTAGAAATGCAAATTTATTTGATATTTTTTTTTTATTTATAGAACCATAGGTAATATATAATACAAACACAACATTTTGATAAATAAGATACGTTCTGTTTTGTCTTTTTGTCTCATTTAAACATTTATGTTATTTATTTCAATGATGTATGCTATTCAAAGTACGAAATCTTTCCACGCCGACCAAATGCTATTTCGAGAATGACGAGACGAGACTCGAAAGACAAATGCAGCGAACACAGCGAGCGAGAGCGGCAGTTAGTTTTGTTCATCTCTACTATGAATATAATAATTGTTGAGGTTTTTCTTCTGATGAACAATAGTCTGTAATGTGCATCGTATTCGTATAGCATTTTTTTTATGGATGGATGGATGGAAGAACGGACGAGATGTTGAGTGGATGAATTTGACGGGTGAGTAAATGGACGAAATGAAAAGTGCCTAATAGTAGTGTTTTATTTCAAGGCGCTTTCAACTACAGAGATAAGCGTTGAAATTCAATGTAGGCATGAAATGTCCGAAAAAAAACTGTCTGGAGATATATGACAGGAAATTCTGTCGCAATTTCATGGGACCAATAGCTTTACTTGCTTTCCGGGAGATGATGATTACGATGGTAGTAGTAGTAGCAGTAGTAGTAGTAGTAGTAGTAGTAGTAATAATAATAATAATAATAATAATAATAATAATAATAATAATAATAATAAACCTTTATTTATTCTAATAGAGGATGTCCTGCTAAGAATTTTATTGCCTTCAAAATCCAACGCGCCTTGCCGGGTTTCAACGCGCAAACCTCAGATTCAGTGACAGATGCGGTAACCGCTAGATCACAGATGACGGGTAAGGAGAAGACACGAATATTTCAGATACATACTGAGAAATGCAAACTAGTTTTGCGAAAACTAAGCCAGAAATGGACTTGAGTACAATTTACTACACTAGACTCGACATCCATGGAAACTGCTGGACTGTCTCACGCATATTTGCGACTGGAGAGTGGAGAATGGAGACGCTGTCATGGAATGGAGCTCGATAAGAAAGGCAGGTATAAATATGATACACTGCGAGGTCGTCATTTTATATCGCGTCCATTAGAAGTCGACAATAGGGAGCGGCAGTCATTTAGCTCGCCATTGTTATCGGAACAGCCCTTTTGTCGGGTCACAATATAGATGCGACGGCCATTGAATTTTCTTCTATTCTTAATATGAACCATTTACGAGTTCCAGGATGGAAAACTCCTTTCGCTTGTGAGTATGTCGACTGCTTCTATTTGTAAGAAACAGCACGGAAAACGACTTGATTTCAAAGCAGAAGCGTCTGTGCCTGTGAGTAGCCAGTCCTTACTCGAGACGTTGTCTAGTCATCTTGGTTCTTACAGTGAATACATAGTTCTATATACTTAATCTGAATAACAGGCTATTGTAGTAATTGCTTTTACACTATATGGAAGATATAGTCATAGATTTACATTGTACTATAGATACTATACAATTTCATATCTCTCATTCATCCACTTCACGAGATTATTATGTGTTTATATATTTAAGGGGTTAGATACAGCTTACAGCAGTAAAAGTTTTGGAAATATTAAACATTTTTTTCCTCCATTACTGTATCTTGTATAATAATGAAAATTGGTATGTGTACAACAATGTCCTTTTGCTATATGAAAAATAAATAAATAAATAAATTGTACATACTTTTTACGATTAATTTTTTTTTTAAATTCAGAATGGTGGCAGTTCACTGTGCAGTGATGAAGCGTTTCCCTCATAACTCAAACTTTTTCATGTTCTCTCTCTTTTATTTTATTGCTGAAACTCAAGTTTACAATATGCTCTTTCAATTACATTCCTTAATAAATAATATTTTTTTTTATTTTGTGTCAGAAGAAAATACTGATATTGGACCATTTTTTAAAATGAATTAACTTTTTATCAGACAATCTATCAAAGGTAGAGAAATGACGTTGCATCATATTGTAGATATGACATGCATAAATACATACAAAAAAATTTCATCACAGAATGTTGTATAGTTTTTGAGTTATGAAGGAAACACTTCAGCACTGCACAGTGAACTGCCACCAATTTGAATTTTGAAAAAAAAAAAAATTAATAATTTTTGAATCGTAAAAATATGTATATATATATATATTTTTTTTTCATATAACAGGACAGTGTTTTACACATACTAATTTTCATTATTGTACAAGATACAGTAATGGAGGGAAAAAATGTTAAGTATTTCCAAATTTTACTGCTGTAAGCTGTACCTAACCCCTTAATCATAGGTAAAAAAACTAAACTTTTTGGATCAACATAATATTGTGACCTTTTTGGATATGAAAACACCATTGTAATGGATGTATGGGTGGACAGAACACTGACGGATTGAAGGAATGGCTGAATTAATTACCAATATTCAATAGATGAATAATCCTCTGATTGAGGTTCCGGCCGATATATACAGTACATTGCAGATACAGGCATATGGTAATTGAGTTTTTCCACGCTTTCTGGTAACTTTCACACTATTTATCGCATTTATAATAATTTATATGGTTATTATCTTATTTTTGGTGCAAAACCATCTTAAACGTCTAAAGTCGATAATATTATGCAAGATGACTAGGCCACCAGTGGTGTTTATTGTTCACTTCTCTTTTACAATAAGACAATAATTCGAAACGTTATCCAAGGTTCAGGGAAGAAGCAACAGACGGGTGGACTAGCACGGCGTCTCAGTAGAAAGGAAGGTTGGTAGTATGTAGTTAGACAGTGAGGTAGGTGGGGAAGTTGATAGCCGATACAAAATCATAGAGATAAGTGAGGGAACAGACTGTAGGTAGTTAGGAAGACATGGAGTTAAATGGGAAGTTGGTAGTAGGTAGGTACGAAGACATGGATGTAGGAAGGAAAGTTGATATTATTTTACAAAATCATAGAGATAAGTGAGGAAGTAGACAGTAAGTAGCTAGGAAGATACGGAGTTAGATAAGGAATTTGGTAGAAGGTGGTTAGGAAGACACAGAGGTAGGTAGAGAGGCTAACATTAAGCTGATTAAAGATACAGATTTAGGGCCGAATTCATACTCAACACTTCATCATCATCATCAACAACAAGATAGGCCATTTGGCCTGTTTCGTCTCAGAAGTTGTCTTCCCAACGACGCCTAGGTCTGCCGATATCACGCACCCCTGTTGGGCGATATTGCAGAACCTGTTTTACTAATCTTTCATCCGGCATCCGGGATATATGTTCCTTCCACTGAACTTGATTTTCTTCAATTCTCTTATTCAAACAAAAAATATTCAGGTGTGCTCTTATATCTTCACTTCTAATATGATCTCTAAGAGTACAGCCAGCGACATATCTTAAGAATCTCATTTCAGCTGTCTCTATTATTCTTTTATCACTTCTGTTCATGGCCCAAGTCTCAACTCCATAAGCCAATACTGGTACTGCCATTGTTTTATAAAATTTTAAAACCGTGTCTCTTCGTGTTTTGTTTTTTAATGTTCGTTTTATGGTGCCACATATACTTTGAAATTTATGCACCTTTTGTTTGAGATCTCGCTCCTCATCGAAAGATATATCACACCCCAAATAATTAAAATGTCGCACCTGTTCTAATATCATATTATTGAGGATAATTTTGGAACGTATCTGATATTTCCCAATAAAGGCCATGACCTTCGTTTTTTCATGAGAGACAGTTAGATTGTACTTGGACATTGTTTTGTTTAGCTGAAAGAGAGCTAGCTGCAGTTTGTCCTCCTTATCAGCAAAGACTACTTGGTCATCGGCAAATAGAATAGTATTTAAAATCGTCGATCCTACTTTAAAATCATATTTCAACTGCGCTTGCCATTCGGCTATTGCTGCGTCTAAATAAATATTAAAAAGTGTAGGCGACAATGGGCAGCCCTGTCTTACTCCTAAATTGACAATTTCTTTTTTGACATTTAAAATATTTTTAAGGTTTCCTTTATCTATACTGATGACCGTCCCTTCATACATTTGCCTTATCATTTCCACTAGATGTTGTGGATATCCTTTATGTAATAAAATGTCCCATAGCTTTTCTCGTAGTACCTTATCAAAAGCTTTTATATAGTCTATAAATAGCAGGTGTGTCTCTTGATTGAATTCTCTTCTTTTCTGAATTATTTGCTTTACTATGAATATGCAGTCTGTATATGCTCGTCCTCTTCGGAATCCATGTTGTTCGTTATTTAATAGAACTTCCGATATGATATTTAGACGTCTTGTTATAATTTTAGCAAAAATTTTATAACTTGTATTTAGAAGGCTTATACCTCTATAATTTTTGCATTCGTCTCTTTTGCCCTTTTTAAATATTGGCCGTATTATAGCTATTTTCCATTCACTTGGAATTTGCAAAGTGGACCAGCATATATTTAAAACATCTAGAAAGCGCATTTTTAATTGAGGCGATGCATATTTAATTAACTCTATATTCATTTCATCGCTGCCTGGAGTTTTATTAGCTTTGAATGTGTTTAATATATCATTTAATTCTTCCATTGTAATATTATCTACTTCATTGTATTCGTTACTTTTTTGTTCTGGCTTGATATCAATAGGGTAGGTCCAAAGCTCCTTAAAATATTTTAGCCAGTCATCTTCAGCGATATTATTTAATTCTACTGTATCCTTTTCCGATTTATTCAAATGTCTCATTATCTTATATGCCGATGTTTGAGCTCCATGAACATCATATTCTAAATTGCTGATATATCTGTCCCAACTCTGTCTATGTAGTTTTCTTGTTTCTCTTTTAGCAAGAGCACTTCGTTTCCGATATTCAGTTAAATCACTTTCAGAGTTCGAATTTAAATATTTTAAATATGCTTCTTTTTTATCTTTGATTAGTGATGCAATTTTTTCATTCCATATACTAAGTCCTCTCTTTGTTAATTTCTTATTTCTTTTTCCAAGAGCTTCTGTTGCAGCTTGTATTATGATTTGTTTAAGGTCTTCCCATTCTGTATTAACGTTTAGGCTAATTCCTCGCTGATCCAAATATTTATCCAAACGTTGACAGTATAATCTCCTTATACTATCTTCTTTTAATAGATATACCTTAAATGTTTGTTTCTTACTTCCATTTTCTTTCTTAGTTCCTAACTTCAGCCATCTTTTCAAAATTTTAATTTTGGTCATTAGCATAAAGTGATCTGAAGAAACATCATAGCTTCGGTAAACCCTTGTATCTAGCACTTGGGACGATAATCTTTTATTTACTAAGATGTAATCTATTATACTCTTCTGACCTCTGCTAGTCCACGTGTATCTGTGAATATCTCTATGTCTGAAAAAGGAATTTGTCACTTTTAAGTGATTAAAAACAGCAAAGTTTCTCAAACTTTTGCCATTTTCATTCAAAGTCTGTTCTCCATTATTCCCTACTATATCTTTCACTGGTGACTGGCCAATTCTTGCATTTAGATCTCCTCCCAATATTAATTGATCATTTTTATTGACCGTATCTAAATGTTTTGTAGGTCTTTGTAGAACTGTATGCTTTCTTCTTTTCTCCCTTCTTCAGGGGCATATACTCAACACTTATCGTAAGGAAACACTTAAGCAGTTGCTTATAATAATTTCCTATTCATAAATCCCACTGAAGTGAACACTTCTTCAAATGAGGTAGCTTGTCAGTTTACTCAAGCGTTTCCTCATATGCATTGTAATCAGCTGATTCGGTATACAATAGATGATGATTAAGATTTAATTTAATTTATTGAGTTCTGTAATAAAAATGAAAATGAGTTTCGGCAAGCGAAAGATATATCAGAGATATGGAAAACCCTTTAGAGATGTATAATGATCAACAATTTAAGAGGAGATACCGTTTCGACAAGAACACTGTTGTGAATATTCTGGTGTCTCTCATTTAAATTCACAATACAAATATGAGGCTTACCGATTTCGCCACTGCTGAAAGTACTGGTTGCTTTGAGATTTTAGGATACAGCAGCATTTCAGGTAGATTTCAGTGGTATTTTTTTTTTTCGAAAAGTATTCACGTCCCAACAAAGTGTTATTTGCATTTTTGTTTGTATTCTACCCACGGAATAAACTGTTAAAATTTGCGTAATTATATCACTTCCACTTTGTTTAGCATAAAAATAACTGAAAAATAAATTAAAATGATTTACTTACAGGAATATTTCCGGAGTTTGCATTAAACTCAACTGCAATTTTGTTGCATGTCAATTTCTTCTTTTGGAGAGAACAATTATCTTTTTTTTTTTTTTATTTCTTTTTTCGACGATATCTCCATATTTCATAACTAGTTATCTTAACTCACTTCTTTCTTTTCTGTAAAATGCTTTCTGGACATCTTGTATAATTTTTAGCTCTATAATATTTACTTCTGTATTTGTGTATGACAATAATGCCGATTTAACAATTTGAAGGCGCTGGAAAACAATTGAATGTAGTAAAGTGCTCACGTCTAGCCATGTTGCCATATTTCTTTCGATGTCAAGGGAATGCTCAGGGCATATGAAAGAGTAGCGTCTCTGCAATACGATCTGAAATAAGTGCTAAGGAAATGCTCATTACTTAAGTGTTTCCTCATTTTATAAGTGACGACTATGAATTCGACCCTTAGTGTGTAAGTTGACTGTAGTGCGTAGAAAAACATGGAGACAGGCAAGAAAGTTGATAATAGGTATGTAGGTAGGAATACATGAAGATAGATGTAGGAAAGTTAATGTAGGTAGGTAGGAATGCACGGAAGTAGGTAAAAAAGTTGGGAGTAGGTAGGCAGAAAGTAATCGAGGTAGGTACGAAGATTGGTAGTGGGTATACTTCAAGACAACAAAGGCAATATGCATAGCCTACAATTTTATCATATAAAGTTATGACAGCTCTAGTGCTCCATCATGAGTCCAAAAGTTATTCGACTCTAACAGAAGACAAAACATATTCAAGGCTTCTAATAAATGGTTTTTGCGACATGTATCGGAATATAATCTGGCGACCACAAAGTAAAGAGGGAAATAGATGAGGAATAAACGATTACCAGTATTTTAACCCAGATAAGACTGACGTCCTATATATAGGACATCGGACGTTTTATTTTTTAAACATTGTTGTGTAAGATTTTCATAGTCGGCAATCATGATATCATAATCCTTACGTGTTATAAATTGCCTCCTATTTTTTTTATTATGTTCAGTCTGTCATAGTCATTTTGTTAACATATTTGTGTGAGTCATGGCTGTGGAGCACAACATGTTGTTCTCGAAGTCGGTATATATCACATGCTATAGATATAATGCTTTTGATATTGATAGGGCATACTCGTATGATGTACTTCATAAATAATAATTCATAATTAGATTCAATTTTTTATTTAGTGTTATGCCATATCATGGTAAAGTTAGGCGTACTACATGTAGTACGTCAGTCATAAAAGAGGAGATTTCGTGAGACTAATGGTCTCATGTTATTATAGGGGGTTTTCACTAAATGAAGCCTTACAAATGATTCAGGACGACCAAGTTGCTATACCTAAGTGCAATAACATTTCCATCACCATTTTATCACCAAAATATGCGTGTGGTAACGTAACTGATGAGGATTCTGGTGATGAAAATAACCCTACAATTGACAGTATGCCTGGTAGTCAGTTGCGATGTGAGACGGAAGTAACCCTCAACACACATGGAGAGGGAATGGATGATTATGATGACGAAAGTCATAATGGTGATGATGAACATAGTAAAGGCGATGGTGACAATGGCAGTAGAAATACTAGTGATTGAGCAACCGATATACAGATGAAGAGAAAGAATAATAAATTTCAATTGGGAAGAAGTTGACATACAGCAGGGAAATACTATATTTTACAATTTCCGTGCACACAGTTTCAAGATACTCTAGAAATCTGAAGAAGAAAATATCAGTGAAATAGCCCAATATAATATATTAGCACAACAAAAATATGGGTGGATCAAAGCATCAATCTGTACAAAACATCTATTAGAAGCAAGAAATGGTACTTTAGTCTGTATTGACGTAGCAGAACAAAATGCATGGCAGCTATACAAGATAAACTCCAATGAAAAACTCGATCATCTTGCATTTCGCAAACGTCTTATCTGTTCTGGAATCCACTGCTCGACATGTACAGTCAAGCGGTAGACCAGCGGTCGTCAACTCACTGCACTCTCGGGTTATCGTCTCTTACCCGCAGGTGCATTTGTGGCTGCTGGCGGGTATGCTCTCTACCTAATCCTGCTGCACTTATCCTTTACCCATTTCAGCGAATGCTGACGACCACTGCGGTAGACCATCTCATCTAAGACTGAGCAAAATGATTCAAGACTTGCTGGAAGTAATCATTTTGTGGTATCTCAAGAAAAACAAACTCGATGCAGACAGTGTCACACAAAGACACCAACAGTAATATGTATCAAGTGTGATGTTGGTGTATATGTAAAATGTTTTATCACGTATCACACATCATAAACATTCTCGAAAAATACAATAATCTTATTGTGTGTGAGTGATATTATATTTTTGTGTTAATTTGATGTATTGTTAAGCTAAACAATTTATATACATTTGTGCTAAAACGACTTATGTCATATAATGCTTTTGCATGGGGATATGACTGATGTCCTATATATAGGACACTGAAAATCTCGGATACTATCAACATAAAAAATTTAAAAACAGCTTTGTTATGTTATATCAATTACAATTAAATAATTCATACAAAAAAATCGTATTTTTTTAACAAAAAATAATTCAGTCTTTTCTGGGTTAAAATTGACTAATAAGGTACCTGTTGGGTGGCATACTCAGGCTAAATGGGTGGACGAAATGAAGCTTTCCGAGATATTTTTATGAATACAGACTTAGAGGACATAGAAAATCAGGATATAATTTATATATCTTTCTTGTTTTTACAAGGAGTGAGAGGAAGCATGACCTAATAATACATTTCACGTACAAAAACGAATATTCTTTATTTTACTATAGCTCAAAACGTGAGTTGAGGTCACGGCCACCAAAAATATGTCTAATTTACACAAAGAAATATTCGTATATGGAAACTTCGAATGCCACATGAAGAACTACACAACCGCAATTTCCCCTTATTGATTGAACAATCTTGTCGGAGCGATCTAGTAATGGGAGAACTTACTGCTCTCTGAAGACATAAAACTATAATGCGTCTTGTTAGAAGATTTTGGCACAGCGCTGTAATCTTGTGATATATTTTTAACGATAACCATAAGCCAGTGTGGGCTCAGCACTTCAATAAGATTACAGCACCGGAAAACAGAGTCTTCGCTCAAGACGGCGTGAATTTCCAGGATATTATCTTATTCAGTATGAAAAAGTTACGTGGGTACTTAAACAGCGTGTTCAATAAGTTACACACCAGAGAGCTGCAAAATAGCGCTTAGATTCGACCGGTTAGAGAACTTCCGTCAAGGTCGGGCAACCGACCGAAAATTCCTTTTTCTACTAGTATTCCTCTTATTCTCCTAGTGCTCCCCTTATTATCCTAGTATTGCCCTTTATTCTCCTAGTACACCCCTTAATCTCCTAGAATTCCCCTTATTCTCCTAGTATCCTTCTTATTCTCATAGTATTCCCCTTATTCTTCTAGTATTCTCCTTATTCTTCTAGTATTCCCATTATTCCGGTAGAATTCACCTTTCTCCAAATATTCCCCTTAATCCCCTAGTATTCCCCTTAATCTCCTAGTATTCCCCTTAATCTCCTAGTATTCCCCTTATTCTCCTAGTATCCCTCTTATTCTCATAGTATTCCCCTTAATCTCCTAGTATACCCCTTATTCTCCTAGTATCCTTATTATCATAGTATTCCCCTTATTATCCTTATTCTTCTAGTATTCCCGTAGAATTCACCTTCTCCAAATATACCCCTTAATACCCTAGTATTCCCCTTAATCCCCTAGTATTACCATTAATCCCCTAGTATTCCTTTAATCTCCTAGTATAACCCTTATTCTCCTAGTATCCCTCTTATTCTCATAGTATTCCCCTTATTCTCCTAGTGTTCACCTTAATCTCCTAGTATAACCCTTATTCTCCTAGTATCCTTCTTATTACCATAGTATTCCCCTTATTATCCTTATTCTTCTAGTATTCCCTTCATTTGCGTAGAATTCACCTTTCTCCAAATATTCCCCTTAATCCCATAGTATTCCCTTTAATCCTCTTGTATTCCCCTTATTCTCCTAGTATCCTTATTATCATAGTATTCCCCTTATTATCCTTATTCTTCTAGTATTCCCTTTATTCGCGTACAATTCACCTTATTCTACTAGTATTCCCCTTATTCTCCTAGTATCCCTCTTATACTCCTAGTATTCATCCTTTTCTCCTATTCTCGTTATTCTCTAAATATTCCCCTTATTCTCGTAATATTTTCTTTATTCTCTTACTATTCCCCTTATCCTCCTCGTATTTCTCCTTATTCTCCTAGTATTCCTTTTATTCTGTAAATATTTCCCTTAATCTCCTAGTATTCCCTTATTCTCATAGTATGCCCCTTATTCTTCCTAGTATTCCCCTTGTTCTTCTAGTATTCCCTTTATTCTTCTAGTATTCACCTTACTCTCCTAGTATTTCCCTTATTCTTCTAATATTACCCCTTATTCTCCTAGTATTCCTCTTATCCTCCTATTATTCCTCCTTTTCTCTTATTCTCCTTATTCTCTAAATATTCCCATTATTCTCCTGAAATTTCCCTTGCTCTCTTAGTATTCCCTTTATACTACTAGAATTCATCTTTTTCTCCTAGTATGCCCCTTAATCTCTTAGTATTCCTCTTATTCTCATAGTATTCCCCTTATTCTTCCTAGTATTCCCATATTCTCCCTAGTATTATCCTTGTTCTCCTAGTATTCCCTTTATTCTCCTACTATTAGCCTTATTCTCCTAGCATTCCCCTTATTCTTCTAATATTTCCCCTTATTCTCTTATTCTCCTAGCATTCCCCTTATTCTCCTAATATTTCCCCTTATTCTCCTAGTATTCCCCTTATCCTCCTAGTATTCCTCCTTTTCTCTTATTCTCCTTATTCTCCTAATTTCTCCTAATATTTCTCCTTAGTCTCATAGTATTCCCCATATTATCCCTAGTATTCCCCTTGTTCTCCTAATATTCTCTTTATTTTCCTAGTATTCACCTTATTCTCCTAGCATGCCCCTTATTCTCCTAATATTTCACCTAATACTCCTAGTATTCCCCTTACCCTCCTAGTATTCCTCCTTTTCTCTTATTCTCCTTATTCTCCTAATATTTCTAATAATTCTCATAGTATTCCCCTTATTCTTCCTAGTATTCCCCTTGTTCTCCTAGTATTCCCTTTATTCCCCTAGTATTCCCCTTATTCTCCTAGTATTCCTCCTTTTCTCTTATTCTCCTTATTCTCCTAATATTTCTAATAATTCTCATAGTATTCCCCTTATTCTTCTTAGTATTCCCCATATTCTCCCTGGTATTCACCTTGTTTTCCTAGTATTCCCTTTATTCTCCTAGTATTCCCCTTATTCTCCTAGTATTCCTCCTTTTCTCTTATTCTCCTTATTCTCCTAATATTTCTAATAATTCTCATAGTATTCCCCTTATTCTTCCTAGTATTCCCCATATTCTCCCTACTATTCCCCTTGTTCTCCTAGTATTCCCTTTATTCTCCTAGTATTCCCCTTATTCTCCTAGTATTCCTCCTTTTCTCTTATTCTCCTTATTCTCCTAATATTTCTAATAATTCTCGTAGTATTCCCCTTATTCTTCCTAGTATTCCCCATATTCTCCCTAGTATTCCCTGTTCTCCTAGTATTCCCTTTATTCTCCTAGTATTCCCCTTATTCTCCTAGTATTCCTTCTTTTCTCTTATTCTCCTTATTCTCCTAATATTTCTAATAATTCTCATAGTATTCCCCTTATTCTTCCTAGTATTCCCCATATTCTCCCTGGTATTCACCTTGTTTTCCTAGTATTCCCTTTATTCTCCTAGTATTCCCCTTATTCTCCTAGTAGTCCTCCTTCTCTCTTATTCTCCTAATATTTCCCTTACAAAGTATTCTCCTTATCCTCCTCGTATTTCTCCTTATTCTCCTATTACCCCCACCCTTATTCTCCTAGCATTCCCCTTTTTCTGCTAGTAACTTCCTTCTCTGCATCAACACATAGTTCTACGTAAAGTATGCAGCATATTAGAGCTATGCACCTATCGATATTTTTTTTAACTACTGGCTTGCTTCATAAAATGTGATAAATACAAATTTATGAGGTATAATTCGTACTCAGTAGTAAGTTGTGAAAGCTTAGTTGATCTTAAGTTGACACTATTCTGATGCTAGATATTCTAAATACAAGATTTCCATAATAACCATACGGCTAAGCGTCAAGATAACTGGCTGCCCAGCAGTCGCTAGTTATCGGCGAGCACATGCAGTTAATGCCTGTAAAAGAGAGTCTGCTGAGTAACAATATTGACGCTATTACCCGATACATAAACAGCTGCGCGTGCACACACATTAGTCTCCTTCCTGAGACTGCACAGCGCTGTTGGTCAATGGAGACACCAGATGTTCTACTTCGTTAAGCAAATCTGCTGTAGCGAAATGTAAACTCTGGAACTCTGTTTGCAGTTCACCATAGACAGACTACAAACATACCATACACTCGTGACGTCACACCGTCCAACGACACTATGTTAACGCGCCAGTAAGGACAAGAAGTTGCAACACGCCAGAATATGGTTATGCGTGTCATTTATTATATTAATATTTATTATTTCCTTCATCGCCATCTCCTCCTGTTCGTTGTTTAACTTCTTCATTTTTTGCGCTGTCATCCACCATTCTTGCTTGCCGCATTTAATTGTTTCTTCTTGGTCATCGTGGTCTCCTTTTCTCTCTTCTCTTTCTCCACTATCGTCTTCGTTTTCCCCTACTTCTCTCCTTCACCATCGTCTCCATATTCGTCCTTGTCTTCCTCTTCTCTATCCCCCTCTTCGTCTACCTTTTCTCCACTGCCGTTTTTGCTTTTTCCTTCTCTGTCCTCCTTCATCTTAGTTTCTGCCTTTGTCTATGACTTGTGCTGATTTTCATTGACCTTTGTCTTCGACGTTTGATCATTTTCATCGAACTTTGTTTACGACTTCTGCTCATTTTCATTGAACTTCGTCTAGAACTTATCTTTTTCATTGATCTTTGCCCACGACTTCTGCTCATTTTCACCGATATTTGTGTACGATTTCTGCTCATTCTCATCTATCTTTCTCTGCGACTTCTGCTCATTGTCATATACCTTTGTCTACGAATTCCGCCCGTTTTATCAAACTTGGTCTATGTACAAATTCTGGTGATTTTTATAGATCTTTGTCTATGACTTCTGCTTTTTTCATAGGTTTTGTCTACTTCTGCTCATTCTCATAGATATTTGTCTACGAATTCTGCTCATTTTCATCGATATTTGTGTACGACTTCTGCTCCTTCTCATCTATCTTTCTCTACGACTTCTGCTCATTGTTATACATATTTGAAGAGTCCACTGCAAGAATGATGGATGTCACTTTCTTGTCGAAAATGAACCAAGACTGTCAATGCATAGCTTAAGACATACAGGATGTACATAGAGAATTACATGGCATTAACACTGATAGTCATTGTCCAGTAATGATCGGAAAATCACAGTTAAGCTTTGAGCGCTAAGCATTTCAAACTTTCAATCGCTTCTCCTGCAAAATGTATTCCAAATGACATCCATCATTCTTGCAGTGGACTCTTCATTTATCTATGACTTCCGCCCATTTTATCAAATTTTTGTCTATGTACAACTTCTGCTCATTTTCTTAGACCTTTGTATACGACCTTTGCTCATTTTCAATGATATTTTTCGATAACTTCTGCACATTTACATTTTTTCCTCATTGTCATCAATATTTGTCTACGACTTTTCCTCATTTTCATCGACCTATGTCTACGATTTCTGCTCATTTTCATAGATCTTTTTCCACGACGTCGACTCATTTTCGTCGATCTTTGTTTGCGACTTCTGCTCATATCCAGTAATCTTCGTCTATGACTTCTGCTAATTTATTCCGAATTTTATCTTCTTCTTCCCCATTGCTCTTAATCTTGGCCTTACTGACTTTTCCAGCTAAAGTCTTCGTGGATAATCTGGCGGTTATGATGTTAGTCGTTCAATTCGAAGTTCGCAGGTTAAACCGCAGCCGATGGATTCTGAAGAGCAAAAATCTAAGAAAGAGGAAATTCTTTAGCTATATGCGAAGGTTTTCTTCGAGAACAGATCGTATTTTGAAAACCTGTTCATATTCAGGATCTAACATGAGATTTGGACATGGTAATATAACAAACATTCAATGAATGATTGAATGGAAGGCCTGATGTTTCAGTGATACATTGACTGCAGACAGAAAGAAAATGTGTGCCAATATTAAAACTAAAATTCTCTTCAAGCTTATTTGACATAAATCTTGGGGCTATTTGAATTAACACAGCATCCCTTCAGACCAATCAATTAATTACATCTCGAACTGACCGTAGGTGTTTAGCATAATACAACGCAGCTATTAACCATAATTCCCAGGGGGTTAAAACAGGTGAAGGGGGTATGGAGTATTAGATGTCATAGTTGAACAGAATCCTAGGCGCAGATTTCACACAGATTTCTTTTCCGTCGATACTATGTTATCTACTGCAGAAAACTGACTCTAATTATTGTTTACTCTTTGCATGAAGAAGGTATCTGAAATTAACAACATAACAAACAACGCAGTACAGAGAAGGGAAGCTCAAAAGGAACTTGAAGCCAAGAAGAGAACTGAAATTTTTAAATCCATTCATAACCAGGTTCAAGGCTTAATTCCTGTTGACAAAAAAAGTTAATTTTGAAGCCATTTTCGAAAACATTTTAAATGTTGTAATTTTATTATTTTCTACGAATCTGATCTTAAAATATGCAGTATCAGAATATATTTATGAAAATTAGATGCAATTATCGGTTAGTGGGAAAATATACATTTATATGCATCAAAATGCATCTCAAATACTAGAAGACGTGTGGTCCAAAGAGATAATTAAATATAACAATAAAATTATTTAACAAAATTATCAAATTGTATGCATTCCAAAACCCTACAAGCTACCTTATTGTATAGGTTTGCAGACATCAAAAACAAAAGTGTAGAAAAGCAAACAGAAAGAGAAGTTTACCTTTCATTTCCACGATAATTAAATTTAATCCCGAAGGCCATGAACACAGAAACATCTATGACATAAAAGAATATATCAGTTGGTAGTTACTAGACTGTAGATGTCTCACATCACAATTACAGCCAGTAGGGCTAAGGCAGTGATGTCAAAGAAAGAGCGCATAACGGACGTTCGATTCCTTTCCGTGCATAAGTGCTGGAGTGGGATTCCGTAAACACAGATAAGAGCAAGACACAGGGGCGGACAAAGTGAATTATTTTCACACGCCTAGACTTGAACGGAGCAGTATATACCGCACGCACTGGAGATAAGCGAGCGTTGGGCGTCACTTTACTCCTGTGTTTATGAAAACTTGTGATAAAGCTAGCCCAGCTATGCGCTATTAGACGAAACATCACATGTTTTGTCTCCTGGCCTTGCTTGTCTCTGCTAGCTCCCGCCTCACAGTCAGCTGGTTAGTTCACGCGCGTACTATTTATTTTCTTTATTTGATATTTTCAATACTTTCTTTTCAACGGTGCACCAGTAAAAAATATGTTTATTTGTACTTTCAATGCGGAATCTAACCATATAATTTAAAAATATTTTTTTCGTGGGCAAAGGTGTCTTAATGAAGAAAAATCTAAATTCCTCCATTTCCATAAAAAGTAAGAAAAACTGTTTACATGTCAATATAAACTTTAATTTCTCAGCATCAAAATAAACCATGATTTTGATCATTGGGTGAAAGGGTTTCGGAGCGACAACAGTTTAAAGTTGCTAATTTTGTGAAAATACGATAAATTAAAATATTTTTAATTTAAACACTATTAAGTTCTGATGCCTCAAACTTTGCACAAAGCATTGTATCACAGTTCTCTACGGACAGCAAAAGTTTCATTGTATTTAAAAAATGCAAGGTCAATTTTCTCTATATTTCGATCGATTTGAGATGGAATAGCCCATACATTAAATTTGAACACTATTTATTTAGGCCTACAGGACTGTCTTCAATTGAATACCTCTTTAATAACTGTACTTGATTTTTTTGTTATGTAGCCCTATGCATCTGTCAATTCAGTTGACGTATTTGGAAATTAGAAGTTTATCACATTAGTATACACACTGAACTTTTGTAAACTTTGTGTTTACAGCACATGTTTATGAATCATTTGTTTTTAATTTGTTGTTTGTATTTCTTTATGTTGGTGTGCTTGTAATTGGGGATAACTCCCTGTAAGGACCCTCAATAAATAAATAATAAATTAATTGATACATAGTAAATAATCTAGATATTTGCACTTACGGTAGTCTGTAATGTATGTAATAATTTTAATCGTTCTTCCCCCTCGATATCTCTGTATGTTTGTTCATTGTATGTTGAATAATGTCGCTGTATGCTGCTTTTCTTACTAATCGTATGTTGCCCACATATTAAGCACTGTATTATCTCCTTCTGTTCCTTGCATAGGAACTGCAGTGCCCATTCGACCTGGAACTTGTTATACGATCTCTTCGCTGGTGCATGATCAATGCCAACTGTACACTGTACACCCCTCACTGAAGCTCGTATTCGTAGCTGGCGTGCTCCAGTAGCGCAAGCGTTCTCGTAGCGCATATACGCTCTGATTATCACTGGAAGGGGACCTCGTCTTGAATTATGACCGAAATTGTTAAAAAAAAATGATTTTTATAAATATATCGAAAAATCTTTGAATCTTACTTTACCAGAAAAACGTATTTTTAACATGGTCGCTTTTTTCTTTTCTTTTAGTCCCTCAAAAACCATATTTCAGCTAAAGGAAGCTGGCGCTCAATACTGGAGTGACGAATACTGGCACACTTTTCTTTTCTTTTCTTTTTTTTTTTTTTTTAATTTCACTGTACAAAAAAGGTCCAGTGTCCACAAATTTTGTTTGATTTGCATCAAATTTTGCTGTACGTCAGGAATGAACCAATAAGAAAAACTCACTATTTTTTATATATCAATTTTTATGTACAGCATACATCGGCACAATTTTCGGTTACGTGAGGCAGTCGATTTGAAATAGTTTGTTTACTAGGAGAGGAGACTGCAGAGTAGGATGGGAAATATAAACTGCTGTGACTGCGTCACCTTATCGTAATCGCTGAGGCGGTCAGTGGCGAATTATTAGGAAAGCGCTTGGTTAACGTGAGAGACTCGAAAACTTTTATTCAATTTGGCAAATTAATTCAGCAGCTTTAATCACAAACCTCTTTACTATTTCTCCATCACTGAATGATTTAAATCACAGGCGAGAAATTGCGTAACTAGTCAATAATATTCCATCACGTTGTCTACGTTTATTTTCTTGAATATTCTGGCGTTTATCAAGATTACTTAATAGATTTGCACGTTCTCGATCTAAAATAATATCAGAAAATCATATTTCGTTTTCTACGCACATTTTATATTTTTTTAAATAAATTGCTTTTGGAAATAATACGTACAAACATTTAATTCCTCGTACCTTTTAATGCAGCGTGTTTAAGGTATAATGTCGTATTTAGTATACTATGCAAATGTTAAGATCGTAAATTTTCTTCGAAATAGTACGAAAAAATAACATCTAATTTGTCTTATCTTCTCATTCAGCATGTTCTTTATGACATAAGGAGTAATGTCGTTGTATATTAAATTTATTAATGCCTAATAGGATTTTCGAGCATAACATACATCGTATGTTCTCCCCTTTTAAACAGCGAAAAAACTCTTCCTCCCATCTCATTAAATAATCGTTTTCTAACGCGTACACACCGCTTTGATAATGCCATTATGCCACCACTGATATTGCTTATGAAACTGAACCTGCCCACGCCTAGGAGCTACGTGAGGGAGGAAAGAGGACTGTGAAGATGATGTCACTCAGAGCGATAAGCTCTGTGAAGGTCAGTGAGGCACAAATTCTCAAGTGAGGCATGATGCCTAAGTATGATGTACAGGGCTCCTACAAAAGACCTTTCCGGTTTCGAATACATGTAATTTAAATTCTATGAAACTGAGGTGCATGAAAATAGCACTAATGGAAAGAAAAACTAAAAAATGTAGTTGTGGCGACACAGTTTCCCTAGTTGGTAACATTGCCTCATAATAGCACATATAAACAAATTTTTTCATTGCTGAGGCGAAATGACTACTATAGAAGACAGAAAACTTTTTGAGTGCTTGATTTTCATGTGATTAGCCGGTTATTAATGTGCAACGGCATTACCGAACAAAGTTTGGTGCAGATCCACCCACGGGGCCTACAATGCGTAAATGCACACTGATTCTTAGCAAGCGGTTGCGATTTGATCCGTACCGACTACAGTTGCTGCAAGCCCTAAAACAAGAGGACAAAGTGCTACGAAAAAATTTCTGCATAAGTACGCAGATTTTAATTGAAAACGATGATGAATTTATTCGTTCCGTGGTGTTTTCTGACGAAGCCATTTTTCATCTTTCTGGTTAGGTGAACAGACATAACCTCAAAATCTGGGGGTTGTTACATAAATATTTATTTTACTTTCAAATTCATTTTTCCGTAAGTTTATTTTTTTAACACCAACTTTATCATGCGAAATAGTAATTAATATTTCTACGCATTTATTTTGTAAGAAATGCTGTTAGTTTATTTTATTAATACATTTTTCATGAATTATAGAAAAAAATAACATAGGCTACTCAAAATTTCAAAAGCAAAAAAAATTGAAAGTGAATAAATGAGATATTTCATAAAATGAATGCACAAAAAATGTTTCTTTCTCTCTCTTGTGAATGTAACCAAAAGAAAAGAAAGCTTAAAAACTGATATCTACTAAGAACTTGGGTTTGAAAATTTTTCTAAAAAAATATATATAAAGTCAAAAGTCAAAAACATTTTGCAATTTAAATTTTGTTACTCCTTTACATAGTAAATATGCTCACAAAATTTGGTTTTAAAATGATTAGGATAAAAGTTGTCAATTGAGGGGTTGGGTGCAAGAAAGGCACTTATGTCAAATGCAAGTTTTGAGAAAATTGATGTTGAAAATTCAAACCGTAATAATGTTACCTAAGCACGCCTTTACATTTTGAGTACTCCTGACCTCTATGATCACAGTATTGAACTACAATTTGGTGATCATGTGCGTAACAGGTCAGAGAACACAATAAAGCGTTTTACTCAAAAAGGGTGCATCCTCTAAAATGCTCTTCTTGCACCCAGCCCTTCAATTGAGGATGCAGAAAGATGTAGTACACTGACTTGAGACTAGCTTCTTACTTCTGAGCTATGCCAATGCACTGCATAAGAATGGTTTAATATTTTAAAGCCGTATTCATAGACATTCTTAGCGCGGGCTTCCGGTGGATGACCAGCGAACTAACGTTTTTCGTATTCATAAACCAGTGTTAGCGATACGATACGATACGATGATATGATATGATATATGATATGATATGATATGATATATGATATGATATGATATGGTATATGACATGATATATGATATGATATGGTATGTGATATGATATATGATATGATATGGTATATGATATGATATAAGATATGATATGATATATGATATGATATGATATGATATATGATATGATATGATATATGATATGATATATGATATGACATATAATATGACATGATATATGTTATGATATGGTATATGATATGATATATGATATGATATGGTATATGATATGATATATGATATGATATGATATGATATATGATATGATATGATATGATATGATATATATGATATGATATGATATATGATATGGTATATGATATGATATGGTATATGATATGATATATGATATGATATGATATATGATATGATATGATATATATGATATGATATGATATATGATATATGATATGATATATGATATATGATATGACATATGATATGACATATGATATGATATGATATGATATGATATGATATGATATATATGTTATGATATGGTATATGATATATGATATGATATGATATATGATATGATGTGTTATGATATGATGTGATATGATATATGATATGATATGATATGATATGATATGATATGATGTGATATGATATCGTCGCCTGAATGCAAGAACTAGGTAACTTGATTTTTCATATTTTGTGACATTGCCTATTTACTTATTTATTGCACTAAGGAATATGTCTCGTTTTCTTTTACCTATTTGTTATATTGAAAAATAGATGTCGCTGGTATCGTTCGATCAGTTACCTAGATCCTAGATTACATTTTGTGCGATTTTTGCTATGCTATAAAAGAGGAAACTAAAAAACGCAAATTTCGAGTTACCTAGTTCTTGCATTCAGGCGACGATATGATATATGATATATGACATATGATATATGACATATGACATATGATATATGACATATGATATATGACATATGATATATGACATATGAGATATGACATATGAGATATGAGATATGAGATGTGAGATATGAGATATGATATATGAGATATGATATATGATATATGATATATGAGATATGATATATGAGATATGATATATGAGATATGATATATGATATATGAGATATGATATATGAGATATGATATATGAGATATGATATATGATATATGAGATATGATATATGATATATGAGATATGATATATGATATATGATATATGATATGATATATGATATGATATATGATATGATATGATATATGATATGATATGATATGATATATGATATATGATATGATATGATATATGATATGATATATGATATGATATGATATATGATATGTTATGATATATGATATGATATGATATATGATATGATATGATATGATATATGATATGATATGATATATGATATGATATGATATGATATGATATATGATATGATATGATATGATATGATATGATATATGATATGATATGATATATGATATGATATATGATATGATATATGATATGATATGATATATGATATGATATGATATATGATATGATATATGATATATGATATGATATATATGATATGATACGATAAGATACGATAAGATACGATACGATACGATACGATACGATACGATACGATACGATACGATACGATACGATACGATACGATACGATACGGTACGGTACGGTACGGTATGATATGATATGATATGATATGATATGATATATGATATGAATCCTGTACAAGTAACCAGTCAATACCCGGGGCTAGTTTAGCACGCTCGTAGCGCGGGCTAGCGAAAAGTCTATGAATAGCACCCTTAATGTTTTGTGAGTAACACTTCAAGAAAGCTCACCGTAAAGAGTAGTATCATTTCCATCGTGAAAAGGGAACCCAATTGTTACGAGAATCGTAAAACGTATAATGACAAAACCTGTTTCATCTTTGTAGAGTAACACTTATTTTCTGAGTAATGGAAGGTTTTCAGGCGAAAGACGTTCTTCAGCACACCTCTTCTTCATTTAATATCCTAAAAGAAACTGAAACATTAGTTACAAATAAAACGAAAACGCGAGACGTTGCTACGTTGACTTTTTATTTTGCTTCTTTTCCGTGCAGACTACTGTAAGCGCACAGAATTGATACGAAATGATTAAAATAACTTCAAATGTTATTTTATTAAAGCGAAATTTTTAATAAAGCCAGGCTACGAGTTAGACTAGAAAGCTTTGTGGTTTATTTCCTTTAACTTCAACGTGGAAGTCACTGCTTTTGATCTTTAAAAGCTACAAGATGTAAAGTTTTGAAATTGTTTGAAATTATTTCGTCACTTTTATATTATACTCAAGTTTATTTCTGTATAACATGCGAAGCCATGTTGAAACTTCTGATAAATGTAGACAGAACGTTTCAGTAGCTGCGGGCACAGCCGTGTTTCTCGTTTTCTAAAAGCGACGAATAATAAGATGGCGACTCTTAGATGTGCCCTTCGGTAGAGGAGAAAGAGACGGAGGTCGCTTCTGTTGCTTTCTCCGCACGCCACTCTTCCTTGTCTTTTTATCCTTAAAAACTGTCGTTCTTTGAAGAAGGAGAGATGTTTACCGTGCAAGCTTTTATTTCCCTGGCCAATTAGCGAACCTTCCTGCTCTACACTCCAAAGGACGTTGATCTCCACAAACGCAGAACACAGACTTTCTATTGCCCTGTCATTCATATCGGGGAAGTCATTGGGGCTAAATGCTAGTATTTACCGAGTGGAGAGATCTCACATAGCTCACAGATATTAGTTAGCTTCACTTCTTTTACGTGACGCTAACATTTCAAGCAACACTGTCCATGGATGAAAAAAATATTAATAAAAATAAGGTAATACTTACTTTCTCATTAGGAGTTTTATGAGTATCGAAACAATTCAGCTCATATTATTGTGATGTAGCACCAAAGTACATATTATATTTCTGTGCAGGAGTTCTGCATTATCATATAATGACAAGAATGTGTTTAACTTGTAATTTTAAGTCAATTTTTCTACTATTCCTTTACTGTTTACACTTGTTTTTTAATCTTTTATATTGCCCCTACTATTATATATTGCCCTTCAAGAATTTCGTTATCCGTTAGTTATAAGTCATTACTTGTGTTATTATTTTAATTATTCTACTTGTTCCTGAATCACGTATGTAACTTGTAACCGTAAATCATTGCCTGTATTATCCTTTTATTTCTCTTAACTGTTCCATTGTTCATGAATTAAGTATTAATTTGAAAGTGAAAGTCAAACTTTGTTATATTAATGTACTATTGATTATCTTTTTAAGGTCATGTATTTACTCTGAAACGGTTAGTCATCCTTGTATATCTTTTGCATTGATTATTCCTCAAACATCCCATTAATCTTTAACAGGATCCATTCTTTCATTAAGGTGCATTCTTCTATATAATTCATGTGAATTGTAACTGTGACCACAATTTTATATTATAATTTTACTATTGTTTATTGGTTATAAAATATGTATTTTGATGCCAACTATAACCCTAATATACCTCAGAGTGAAATAGGGTTTATTAAATTGAATAATAAAAAAAAGGATGGGTGGAGAGGAGAAAAATTCTCTCCGGCACCGGAACTCGAACCCGTGTTTTCAGCTCTACATGCTGAAGCTTTATATACTAAACCACACCAGATTCCAGTTCCGATGCCGGATTGAATCCTCTCAGTTTAAGTTCCACCTCTTAGTTTCCACTTAGTCATTCATTAGTGCACCTCTGCACATAGTGTGTTGGACATTGTGCCACTGTCAGACATCTGTGACACAGTGCACTAAAGGAAAACTAAGAGGTGGAATTTAAACTTAGAGGATTCAATCCCGCATCGGAACTGAAATTCGGTGTGGCTTAGTGGATAAAGCGTCAGCACCTAGAGCTGAAAACCTGGGTTCGAGTCCAGGTGCCGGAGAGAATATTTCTCCGCTCCACCCATCCTTCATAAATTCAGCTCATATTTTATCATGCTACGAATGAAATTTTCCCATTTTTAATTTGTATCCAGCCCCATGGAGTTAAAAAAATAAATCCTATTTTCACGAAGGAGGATAGAAATTTTCTCTCAAACTATCTTAGCATAATCCTTCTCAATAGTGGGTACAAAATCTGTGCAAAATTATTGGTCAGAAGAATCCAGTTTTCGCTGCCGTAAAATGAGCACTTCGACTATCACCTTATACAGGGTGAATATAACTTAAACTAGCTATAGGGACAAACTTCAGGAAGTGACTTCTGATTTCTTACAGAGAAACTACGGAATAGAGTATAATTACATTATATTCCATTGCACGGTATTAGCCATTTAATTTCTGGCAACTTTAGAACATGATGAAAGACGAGTGGAACGGAGAAAAATTCTCTCCGGCAGCTCTACGTGCTGATGCTCTATCCACTAAGCCACACCGGATTCCCATCCCGATGTCGGATCGAATCCTCTCAGTTTAAATTCCAACTCTTGGGTGCCCTCTAGTGGCCTACCCTAATGCACTGCGTCACAGATGTATGACAGTGGCACAATGTCCACATATGTGCAGAGATGCACTCGTTATGAGTGACTAAGTGGCCGGGATCCGACGGAATAAGCGCCGTCTTAAATCACAATCCTTCTTACATTATATGCACACATACATTTTTAATTTATTTTACATATCTTTTAATTTATTTATTTCCCTCATTCATTTTTCTCTTACTTTCTAAAGGTATGTTCCTAAGGATTTTATTATCGGTTCATTTGTAATTCTTGATAGCGTATTGTATACCTGCCGCCGCGAGAATGAATGTTGATGCAGCCCAGCGTAACTAGAACGCCATGACCGCACTGGTAGAAGAGGTGGGTGGGGTAAGAAAGTGGAGTAAAGAGTCACTCTGAGGAGCTACAGTTCTGCAGGTCTGGACAATGGGCATAAGGAAGGATGAAAAAAGTATCTTCTTATGTCGACAAGGAGAGAAATAGTAGCATGCGTTACAAGAGCGGTATGTTGACGTTTTCATGTTCGAGGAAAAGATTGAAAAAGCGAAACGTAGTTGAGCTTTTTTAATTTCCGAGAACATGAAAACAAACATACCGCTCGTGTATCGTACATTATTTTGTGCGAATATCGTTTATTACATACCTGAAAGAGGAATTTCTAATTAGTTGCAATGAAATCTCCATCTTGGTTTCTGTTCAATGACGGCAACTTTGGAAAACAAATATATCTATCTTCAACATTGTTCCTATAAAATGTTTTCTGTGTTTACTATACTGCAGCAGGCCGTGATATACGTCTGTCTTTTTTTTCCCCCAGTCTATGATGAGTCTGGAATCTTGTTGATTTTTTCACGGCTTCCTTAATGTTACTTGCATTACAAATGCAGTAACTTTTGTGGTGTTGTAGAGTTTACTTAATTTTTGAAAATATTTAAAAACAATAATTAACAGTGCAATTTAGGTGAAATTGCAGTGGTAAGTTTCCAATTTATAATTATTACTATATTGAACGTCTTTAAAAATAATATGTTAAAAGCCTAAAGCAGTAAAATGAATATGACGCTTAAGCGGTAAGAATAGGGAAATTGTTATGTGTGTTACGTTGGGAATACTGAATGTGGTATTTCACACTTACCGCGTGTTGTTTGTGTGCGGAAAGCAAGCAAATACGCACGATCTCGCACAAAAATTATTCTATTTAAATGGCTCTAATGTAAAGTTGTAGTCTTGTTGATAAGCCTTTATGGCATAATTCCTTCGATATCTAACGGGTTTCAGCGCATGAACAAATATTAACATCACTTACGACGTAACAGAGATAATTGCAGAAAATCTACTTACTCACTGAAATCCTACTCACATTTTCTTCTTTTCCAGTATTAATATAATACAATCTTTCCGCAATCGAACTCCGTTTCAATTTTGGTAAAAGTCTGGTAACTCACCATCTTAAGCTGGAATTAAAACGGCATTAGAGCGAGATTTTCAGGGCTTCTAGTACAGTTCGCATGTAACAAAGATGAGATGCAAGGTTCGACGTTTCTTTAAGCGGAGCTGCGACTAACAAGGCTATACAAACGTAATGCAAAGACGGAAAACGAGGCATGGATCCTCCAACAGGAAATTGCGGTCTAATTTGGCGAGGATTGAATTAGCAGTGTAGCCTGCACACTAACTCTCCCCCGCCTCCCCCCCCCCCAGTTGCTCTGGGATCCGGCCCCGCTCTCTACCATGTTTCTAAACCTCATTAATCTAAATTAAACCTGTAGCCAAGGCCACTAATTACAACTAACTGCTATCCGATTAACGCTAACTAACACGAGCCCAGAGATCAGGGGGCCCAGGGGTAAGCTCGGAAAGAAGAACGACTTTTGACGATATCGAGGATGAGAAACGCGGCAGAGGATCACAAGGGACAGTTATTACTTTCATCTTACTCTTCCGAATGGATAATCCAAGATTATCTCGTTAAGCTGTAAGTTTCGTATGAGTGCTACAACTGAAGAGTAGTACAATAATTCTAAACGGTCTGTCGCTTGCACTTTCAAGAATTGAATACACCGTTGCTGGCAATTCAGCCTCGAAGAGTAATTTATACGTCTTCCTCTTTCCGCTCGTTAAACTTCAGTTACTTCTCACCTCCTGTTCAGCCACTTTCAGTACGGGCCTCTATTCTTCCAATTAATGAATATTAGGTCTGCCTATCTAATTCTATTCATTTCGTAATTTTTAATCTCAGTTTTGCACTCACAATATCATTTCATGTTACTTAGTTTTATTCTTATTCAAACTTAAATTCGTAAATGTTGTCTTATTCCATGGTTTTTATTAAGTATTGCTCCTCCCTAATTTCAATTAAATAATGAAATGATACATAAAATACAGCTTGTGAAGATATTTCCTTTGACTTATACATGATTGTCACACTTTGAAATACCTACTATCTTACGCATGTTCAAATAATTTCATTATATAAGTGACATTGTCTACAAAACTATATCATTATTTAAAGAACATAAAAATTAGGAAAAGAAAACTACAATCACATTACTTACTTACTTACTTACTTACTTACTTACTTACTGGCTTATAAGGAACCCGGAGGTTCACTGCCGGCCTCACAAAAGCCCGCCATTGGTCCCTATCCTGAGCAAGATCAATCAAGTCTCTATCATCATATCCCACCTCCCCCAAATCCATTTTAATATTATCTTCCCATCTACGTCTCGGCCTCCCCAAAGGTCTTTTCCCCTCTGGCCTCCCAACTAACACCCTATATGCATTTCTGGATTCGCCCAAACGTGCTACATGCCCTGCCCATCTCAAACGTGTGGATTTAATGTTCCTAATTATGTCAGGTGAAGGATACAATGCGTGCAGCTCTGCGTTGTGTAACTTTTTCCATTCTCCTGTAACTTCATCCCTTTTGGCCCCAAATATTTTCCTAAGAACCTGATTCTCAAAAACCCTCAATCTCTGTTCCTCTCTCAAAGTGAGAGTCCAAGTTTCAAAGCCATAGAGAACAACCGGTAATATAACTGTTTTATAAATTCTAACTTTCAGATTTTTTGACAGCAGACTAGATGACAAAAGCTTATTTGTTACTGTTGCTCCAAGATATTTGAATTTTTCCACCTCTTCGAAGGATAAATCTCCAACTTTTATAGTTCCATTTCGTAAAATATTCTGATCACGAGACATAATCATATACTTAGTCTTTTCGGGATTTACTTCCAACCCACAATCACATTAGATATTCAAATAAAAAAAATTCATCCAGAGAAGTGGCGTCTGGAAAGGTTCCCAAAATGCTAGCTGCGTTTTCACGTTGGATGGCTATTCTTATTCTTGTCGTAGATAATTGGTGCAGTGAGAGTCTCCAGTAACAGTCACCAAACTTCTACCAATTTCGGAAACTAGGTCTTTTTCTTCTTTACACCTGGAGCCACATTGCTAAATATGTTGATTTGAGTTTTTTTCTACTCTAGATTTAAAATTTAAATTTTCTTGTAGTTCGTTAATATCTCAGACTTGTTAATTAACTTGGATACAATTAAGACACTTAATTTTAAGTTAGCTTCTGTTATTTGAAGTTTGTGTGGCGATAGCCTATACAGCAGTGCTGTCACGAAATCAGCACGGCAATTTTGAAGTTACAGTATAAGCTGCGTACTCCTATGTAAAAAAAAATTGCATACAACTGTACGACTACTCAGCGTTCAGGCAGAGATGTAGAAATTGTTACAATAAATAAGGGATTGTGGTTATAAGGAAAATTACAATCTTACAAATGAGACAATTTATAAGTGCCTTAGATATGTTATGCACAATAATAATAATAATAATAATAATAATAATAATAATAATAATAAACAGTAAATAAATTGTAATGAATTTATATAACAACTTCTACAAAAAAAACAAAGAAATAAGCCAGAAACATTATTTGAAAGTTGTAATATTTGTGAAATATAATTGTGATTTTATTGCATTTATTTAAAAAGGAATAGTGCTACAATTCTTCTAAGGGAAAACACAATGTAGGCCTATTGTATTTAAATTATATTGTGTCACGAAGCATGGGAAGAAACAAACAAATACTGGGAAGTAAATACATAAATAATTTGAAAAACAAAAAGGTAGTTATTTTCTAAGCTTTTATTTCATTGCTTATTTGTTTCAATTGCAACGTATATAATGTCAAAACGTTTTCTTATGTTACAAGAATTCATTTGTCTCACTTGAAGGACCTGCTGCAAACGTCTGATATTTACTTTTAGGTAAAACATTTTCTATATCAGGTAATACAGAGTGAATCAAAGGTATGAAATAATATAAATATCTTCCATATGCTTGATTTTCGATTGCTATATGTGTTACCAGTATTTGTAAGACCAAATGCTCTACCAGTGAAACATTCGATTCTAGCCCTCAGCTATCTCAAAAGCCGCCATTTTGGATGCAACTTGGAAAATATTAAATGGAAAGGGGGTCATGTAGGTACTCAAAATCATGTGAAATTTTCTTAAAAAAATGGTGTAATCGTTTTCAATTTATTTCAAGATAACTGTCATAATGACACAAACATTAGTTACTGCATCTACAGATATTTTCTAACATGATACAGTACTAAGGAGGCTTTGGAAAAGGTATTTTTATGCAATTATGGTAATTATTTTTTCCTTTTTCTTTTTATTTCCATTTCACAGTTCTCATTTCTTTCGTTCTTGTTTCAATTTCATAATCATCATTTTGCTTTTGGTTATTGTTTAAAATATTAAAATTATCATTTTCTTCTTTCTTGTTGTTTCCATTTCATACTTCATTTTCTTTTTCCTCTTTGTTTCCACTTCATAATTTTTCATTTTCCTATTTCTTGTTCTTTCTATTTCATAATTCTCATTTTCTCCTTTCCTGTTGCTTCCATTTCATAATTCTCATTTTCTTCTTTTCTGCCGATTCCATTTCATAATTTTCATTTTTTTTATTTCCATTTCACAGTTCTAATTTTTTTCGTTCTTGTTGTTTCAATTTCATAATTCTCATTTCCTTCTTTCTTGTTTCCAATTCATAATTCCCATTTTCTCCCATCTTGTTTCTATTTCATAATTTTCATTTTATCTTTCTCGTTGTTTTCATTTCATAATTTTAATTCTCTTCTTTCTTCTTATTTCCAGTTCATAATTCTAATTGTTTGTACTTGTTTCCATTTCATAATCATCATTTTTCTATTGCTTATTCTCTCCAAGAATTCTCATTTTCTTCTTTCCTTTCGTTTCCATTCCGTAATTATCATTTTCTTCTGCTTTTTTCCATATTGATATTAAATTGTCATTCCCTTTTTATTTACCGTTTCCATTTCCATAATAATTCTCATTCACATTCTTCTTTTCCGTCTCCAATTTCGTCTTCCTTTTTTCTCAATTTCACAATTAACATTCTCTTCTTACTCCTTCTTCTGCCCCTTTCCTTCTTAATTTTATTTTCATTTCATTCTTTCCTACCTTATCTCATGGTTTTCCCCATTGAATTTGCTTTTCCTCCTATGCTTACTCTCATATTAGAATTCTTATTTCCCTCTTAACCCTCTTCCTATAAATCCTCCTCAACTCCTTATCGCCTTCTACTTCTTCTCTTGCCTACTTTGTTTACGTTCATATTTCTCACCTACAGTTCACTTCCACTGTTTCAGTTTCTTTTCCTTAGTTCCTGATTCAATAAATTTTTCCGTGCTATTTGAATTCGCCCCTTTATCCTCTCTTCATTTTTCCTGTTGAGATATTCTTCTACTATTTCTTCCTTTTACTCATACAGTATTTTTCCCCTTTCTTGAAACTCTATTTCACCCTCTTGCTCTCTTCTCTACTTCTACAATTTCTTCCTTTTACTCATACAGTATTTTTCCTCTTTCTTGAAACTCTATTTCACCATCTTGCTCTCTTCTCTACTTCTAGTATTTCTTCCGTTTATTCATACAGTACTTTTCCTCTTTCTTGAAACTCTATTTTACCCTCTTGCTCTCTTCTCTACTTCTACAATTTCTTCCTTTTACTCATACAGTATTTTTCCTCTTTCTTGAAACTCTATTTCACCATCTTGCTCTCTTCTCTACTTCTAGTATTTCTTCCGTTTATTCATACAGTACTTTTCCTCTTTCTTGAAACTCTATTTTACCCTCTTGCTCTCTTCTCTACTTCTACTATTTCTTCTTTCTACTCATACAGTACTTTTCCTCTTTCTTGGAACTCTATTTCACCATCTTGCTCTCTTCTCTACTTCTACTATTTCTTCCTTTTACTCATACAGTAATTTTCCTCTTTCTTGAAACTCTATTTCACCCTCTTGCTCTCTTCTCTATTTCTACTATTTCTTCTTTCTACTCATACAGTACTTTTCCTCTTTCTTGAAACTCTATTTCACCCTCTTGCCCTATTGTCTACTTCAACTATTTCTATCCCACCATCATACCATTATCTTAAGCGCTTCTAGGACAGTTAAATATAGAATTATACTACAGAACTGCATTGCACGGTCCATTTTCGCAACTCTGTGGTTCACATAGACTACGACTACCCTACACCCCTGACACAGTACAGCTCCCCTCGCAACCCCTAGGTTTCTGTTCTGATGAGAACACTTACTCAGTGGCCTAGGTTAGCAAGTAAAAAGGGGAAGTATCCCTGGAGGGATATATCTCAAAACCTTGATGTGCATCGCAGTTGCATACAAATTAACAGCTGCAGTAAACCACGCTGCTGGAGTTGGCAAGTTCGTCTTAATGGACGTTGATTAAATGAACAACTGGCGGTAGTGCGCTTGTCCGGCGGCAATTATTTTCATTCAAGGCTCCTGCAGGGCGTGAAGAGGTATCACGGCGTTGCTTCACTTGCATAAAAAGGGATACAAACACCAACGTTCACTCTCAAAAAGCAAAAAGCTCCTGCAGATTATTCATACGCGCTAACGAGCATCTTTTTGTGGATGTTAGCTCCCTGGCCTGGCTGGGGGTTTATGAAGAGCTCAGTGTTTGTCCACGTGCCGGTATACACGAGGACAGTCCTCGGAGGATTAAAATGTTTTCAACTAAAAGTAACATTTATGAATTTTAAATAACGAATGAAAACGAGTTTCCATTTATTTCGCTTCCTAAATTAGTAAATATTTTTGTCATTACTACTTTTCGACGTAGGTCAAGCAGTACGCTTTCTAAAAAAAATCTGGATTGTCCTGACGCAGAATTGAAAATACATATTACTTTCAGAGAAATGAAGTAGTTAACCTTTGTGACTTGGCCTGTATTAACGTACAATCAAAGGCAAAGAAATAAGAGAGAATTATTTAAAAGTCACCTGACCATGAAAGAACCAGAAAAAATATACAATAGAAAAATCTAATACAGTATATAAAAGTGAATGTGGGTATGTATGTGTGTATGTTTTCTATACAAATCTACACGCTTTGACCGATATGTGCCAAAGTTTGCAATTTAACCTTCATAACCAGGAGAAAAACATAGGATATATTAAAATTGTGCAAATGGACGTTAAATTAATTAAAAAGATAAAAAAATAAAAATATATACGATCAAACATTCATGTATAATATTAAAATGCAATCTTCTATAGTCAATTGTTTTTTATTATTGTCTGTTGTATTCAACATCGACTTTCACGAGGCCATGGGAATTATAACATGAAATTAAATAACAATGTTGATACACATCACGAAGGCTAAAACTAGATAATTCGTGCAATAAATATCTTCACACAGTCCATAACCGTATTATGAATTTATCGATGCAGTTGTAGATAGTGAGCAGGCTGAGTTTTATCCAACTGAATTCTAGAATTCGTTCAAACTACAAGGATTGCTACCACATAATTTACTTAATATTGAATAACCGGAAGTACTATTGCGAAATATTAACCCACCAAAATTATGCACCAACAAGAATTGGTGTGAAGAACTCATGCGAAACGTAATAGAAGTGGCAATATTAACTGGAAAAACGAAAGGAGATGATGTTTTTATCTCACGTATTGCTATGATACCCATTCGATTTTAAGCAACTACAATTTCAGTGCGACTAGCTTTTGTAATGGTCATATTAAAATGAAGCTCAAGGGCAGTACCTCAAAGTTGCAGACATTTACTCAAAAACTGCGTGTTTTTCACATCTTCGACTATATTTTATACAAAGGAGTCGAAAAAAGAGATTTTACAAATATCAAAAAGCAGTTCAATGATATTTCTGTCATGTTGCTAATGTAGTATGTGAATGTACATAAAGCGACTGAAAATAACACTGTATTAATTCTAAAATATACGTCTCTCAAAATATTGTTGTTCCCGTCCGAAAATATGTTACTGCGAAATTCTATTTGTAAAATCACGTTGCAAATGTAGTATGTTATGCATTGTGGAAACAACAATCTCTTAATATCTAAAATACCGTTAAGCCTATACGTCTCTCGAATATTAGTGTTTATGTTAAAAAATTATTTATTGCAAGTTTATATTGTATCTGTATTCTGTGTATAAAATAAGAATTAATATAATATGTTCTGAATTTGTGAGAGATAGTTTTTTCAAGTCATATTAAAAAAAAGTGGGTATGATATAAGTGGGTGTAGAGTGGTCAATGGGTAAAAAATCTTCCAATATAAATTAAATTATTTATGTAAATATTGATTCGATGCTGAAACTGATCAGAAAGAGAAAAAGGAATCATACTTTTGTTGGGTTTTACTTTGTTCAAAGTTTGATTTTTCTATTATTTTTTTGTATTTCTGGCGGCGTGGAAGAGATGGCCTAATGGCCTTAACTACACCAGAATAAATAATAAATAAAAACAAATAAATATATGAAATTAAAAAAACCTTGAACGTCAGGCACATGAACAATGTTTCCTTTTCGGTGCCTGATTTTCAACTGTTTTAAACTGAGTTCACGCTGGCAGGCATTTCGCTAAGGAGTTCATCAATTCATGTAAATGACGTTAAGTAAAGATTAATCTTAGCTTAGTAATGGCAATTCGTTTTGGTTGTCTATAGTTGGGTTTCCGAGATTTCCGAAAATGTAATAACCAGTTTAATTAAAAATAGAAGCAGAAAGAAAAACCCGTGCAACGCCGGGTGCTTTCAGCTAGTACCACTATAAAGAAGGACAACATAATACCTAGGCAACAGAATTTGAAATAGACAATAAAAAAAAAATTACAATAATAATAAAAAATAAAAATTTACAAGACGAAGAATACAACTAAATAAAACCATAAGAACAATATAAATGATTATGTAACACATACAAGGAATCTTTCAATAGTTATTTACAGTATAAGACCGTTATGTAGAACTTAACATGCGAGCATGGAATTTAATTAAAAGAGCGACAGCGAGTTTATTAGCCATGTGAGCATGTTTAGTTCTTACAACGGTTGTGTATTGTACAACGTTTTATTGTATTTTGAATCGTAGGCCTATATTTTAAGAGAAAATAAATTAATAATGTATTTTGCATGTTATTGAAACAGAAATTATTGAAAATTTATAGATAAAATAACAATATTGAGAAACGTCTTAATCATTTACTATTATGTGACCCTGTTGGATGCAGTAAGGGTTGTTAACATGAACATGGTGCACTTCAAGGGGGCCTTTGGTCGTGTAGGTCGCACGTTCTGTATGCCCATTTCCTGGCTGCTCGCACCCTGAATAACGAGATCGGTACGAAGTTCCTAGTTCCTGAATAGTTCGCAACTCAGATAGTGGCGCCGAGATTAAAAAATAAGTGATGGAGAACAATATGCGTAATTTTGTTACCCACTGCCATATTTTAAATTCATTACTTTTCGTAACCAAATGCTTACATTAGTTACTTTTTGGTTACTTTCTTTACCTGTAGACATCTGTGGATATAATGATGATTAGAGACAGTCAAAATTCGTGACTCGCGATATCACGAAAAATCTAAAAACTAAATAAACATAGTTTAAAACATGTTTCACATAAAAGTATCATATAATTACACGTTTCAACTCGCGAAACACTCGCGAAAGATGGCAAAAATCCTATGACCCGCGAATTTAGCATATTTTCTATCGTTATTCGCGAAAAGACGTAATTTTTCAGCAATTAATAAATTCATTATCTAAATTTGTAAATTTTAGAAATTCTGTTTGAAAAATGCACAAGGTTTGGAATGCTGGCGCTAGATGGTGTGAGTTGAAATAGTTCGTAAACGGTTTGATGCAACTGAAAGCAGTTTGAAATATCTCTTTGATCAGGTGCCAATCTTAAAGAATCTATCACCTGATGTAGCAGTACAATGCATACAGTGAACTGAAGGATATAGTTAAAAACAGCCCTGGACTTTCAGTGCGAGAAGGTTTGCTGTCATTACGTGAAGATCACAATGATTTTGTGGACGGAGCACTCCAAGCTATACGAGTTCCAGTATCTAATGTTGACTGTGAACGTTTTTTTCACAGTTCTCGTGTGTGCTAACAAATAGAAGAACAAACCTTACAATGACAAATTTAGAACTGTTGTCTGCGTACAAATTTGAATCTTAAATAATGTAAAGTGTCTTAGAATTGTTGTCAACGTAGAACTCTGAATATATAATTATAATTGTCAATTATCTTAAGCAACATAACAATTTAATAAAACAGACTGAAAATTTCAGGTTTACTTCGGTTTGTGTGTAATATTTGTTATTGTATGTGAAGTAGTTTTGCTTTGTGATGATGTCTGTGGTGTGGATGATTTCTTTAATGTGTTGTTGTTTTTGAGCATTTGTTCTAGTATCTGTAGTGTCTCTTTCATGGGTATGTTTGTGTATAGGTTAGTTATGTCGAAAGTTGCTAATGTTGTATTGTGTGGGATATGGTTGTCTTTTATTTTGTTCACTATGTCTATGTTGTTCTTTATTATTGTTTGTTTTTCGAATTTTATGTTGTTCCTTATGGTTTAGTCCATGTATGTGGCTAGTTTGTGTGTTGGTGCATTTCGATGATTGACTAATGGTCTGATGGGTATGTTTTCTTTAATTATTTTCGGTAGTGCGTTTAGTTTAGGTGCTTCTGGTTTGATTGGTTTTAGTTGTTGTTTCATGTTGTTTGGAATTATGTGTTTGTTTTTGTTTATTGTGTTTTTTACTATGTTGTGGTATTGTGTAGTGGGGTCGCTTTGAGTTCTTTGATGTTGTTTGCCTTGAAATATGTTTCTATTTTGTTGTGTAGGTCTTGTTTGTGTAGGATTACCGTGCAATTTCCTTTATTTGCTTTGATGAAAGTTAGGTTATGTTCTTGTTGTTTTGTCTGCAAGGTGTTTATTGTTTTGTGTTCGTGTGTGTCTGTTGTGGGTTTGCTTATTTTGTTTATGTTTCTTAATATGTCTTGTCTTATGTATTCGTGATGCTGACTTTGTGTGTTTTGTATTGCTGTTTCTATGTTTATGATGGTTTGTGTTTGTTGTTTTGTACCTGTATTGTTTTGGTGTATGTCGTGTCTTAATCCTTTTTCTAGTAGTTTAGTTTCAATGTGGTTGAATGTTATGTTTGTTGTGTTGAATATTCTTGGATGGAATTTGTCTTTTGTGGTGTATGTTGTTGTCTGTTGTGTCTTTAGTGTGGCTAGTTTATTATTGTGTTTTTTTTTCTGGCTTATTTCTGTTATTACTTTATTTGTGTGTGTTAAATTAACAGTTGATAGAAATAAGTTACGATAATAATTTAAAATAGATTCACGATAAATGTGTTGTATAAAATTTAAAAACTGCTTGTAACAACATTGTTTAACGGAAAACTGTGTAACGACTTCAGAGATTTCAACCCACAGAAATTTAAACTACATTCTAGTGAATATTAGGATTAGATATTTGCTTAGGTTATAATATACTATACATTTCATGAAACTTGTTAATAGAAATATAAGATTGTATTTTAGTATTTAATTTCAACTCATTGCATTTCATTCATTCATGTGTATAACTTATAAAACTTTGTACAGATTTGCTGAATATATAGATTTGTAAAATTGTATTAATTTCATAATTGAAACGTAAGACTAATTCAATAGGAGACTTCATTAATCAGTATCATATTATTATTATTATTATTATTATTATTATTATTATTATTATTATTATTATTATGTATTTATAACCCTAACATATCTATCTCAGATAAAAATAGGGTTCTCTGTAAAATTGGAGTATAATAAAAAACCAAGAATTTTAGCCTCTTTTATTCAAGAATTTTGACTGTCTCTAGTGATGACAATGCTAACGGTGATTGTTTAAAATAATCGATGTGTGACTGATGTATCGATATCGTACCGCTGTACAATAGCGGTGGTTATGAGTTAGATCACGCTGCCGATAATAAGCCTCAATTTATTCAGAAGCATCTGGAGTCACAAGTCACTCGTCTTTTGCGCTCTGAACTATCTAGGTTGCTATATTAGTGTTCTGCAGCAATCTTGGTCCCACGACAATTTGATTTGCTCATGACACTATAAAGCCAACCGCAGCAGTTAGGGGTGACGGCGTACGGGAAGGAATGCACAATGACGACAGAGAAAATAGGGAAGTGTAGCATCTCACATGAGCTGTAAAGTGAACAAACACGACAGGGATCAGGTAACAAAGACCGGGATTCATGCTAATTAGCTTGTCTTCAATACAACCTTCAAGTAATTCTGCAGTCTATTCTATATATTTTAGACCGTGAAGAGAAACAGCAGCCAGCGTAGCTCGGACGGCTAAGGCGTAATTCACAGAGAGGAGACGTAGACAGGACGTGGCTCGGACGTCGGGCGGAGACATGACGCGGGCATGACGTGAGCAAAGAATACTGAAGAGTCAAAAACCCTTGCGACACTTGCGCGTCGCACAGCTTTCGTAATGTCTTCTTCAGACGATGAGGATGACCAGTCTCTCGTAGAACTCGCCAATATTAAAAAAAAAAAACATAATATTTTGTGTGCACCCTTAGTGGTTGAAGAAAGGGAGAATGTATGGCATATATTATTTATTTATTTATTTATTTATTTACTTATTTATTTATTTTACTTTATTTTATGTTTGTAAGCAAGTTTACTTATGTACTGTATGTATGCATGTATTCATTAATTTATGCATTTATTTTGCTTGCTTGCTTGCTTTTGCTTGACTGCTTGCTTGTTTGTTACCTTATTTATTTATTTACCTACATATTCATTTATTTACTTACATACTTACATATTTATTTACTTACATATTTATTTATTTACTTACATATTTACATATTTACTTACATATTTACATATTTAATTACATATTTATTTACTTACATATTTATCTATCCGACCGACCGACCCAACCAACCAACCAACCAACCAACCAACCAACCCAACCCAACCCAACCCAACCCAACCCAACCCAACCCAACCCAACCCAACCCTATCTATCTATCTATCTATCTATCTATCTATCTATCTATCTATCTATCTATCTATCTATCTATCTATCTATCTATCTATCTATCTATCTATCTATCTATCTATCTATCTATCTATCTATCTATCTATCTATCTATCTATCTATCTATCTATCTATCTATCTATCTATCTATCTATCTATCTATCTATCTATCTATCTATCTATCTATCTATCTATCTATCTATCTATCTATCTATCTATCTATCTATCTATCTATCTATCTATCTATCTATCTATCTATCTATCTATCTATCTATCTATCTATCTATCTATCTATCTATCTACCTATCTATCTACCTATCTATCTACCTATCTATCTACCTATCTATCTACCTATCTATCTACCTAGCTATCTACCTACCTACCTACCTACCTACCTACCTACCTACCTATCTATCTATCTATCTATTTATTTATTTATTTATTCATTTATTTATTCTGGTAGAGATAAGGTCATGAGGCCTCTTCCACACTATCAGAAGTGAAATATACATTGAAACAATAAAACGTAGTAATATTTAAATATAAAATCCTTATCATACACATTAAGAAGCTTAAATACTATAATTTTATTGATGACTAAACGTGATACATAATTAATTAATTAAAATTCATATCCTAATTCTACTTTATGATAGATATAAATTACAATTTATACAAACACACAGAATAACCTATTAAATTCGGCTAACACTCACAAATCAATTTCATGTAAAAGTATGAAATTTTAATTCTTAATTTATATCGATTAATTGTTCGGGAATACCTGACATGACGAGATAAGGAGTTTCATAGGCGACAAACTGGCACAGTGAAAGATGATAAATAGAAAGAGGTACGGTGACGAGGAATAGATAATAAAGTCTGATGTTGATTCCGCAAAGTGGTAACATATTCAAAGCGAGTTCTCAGACATTTTGGAATAGAAGATGTGATACAAAATTGTTGAACATGCATCCCGTCCGTTTCTAGAATTTTTATACAGGGTGTTTAAAAAATACGGGGCATAACTTCAGGTATGTATTTCCCACATGTAGACAATCAAAATAGTTAATTACAACATGTGTCCGGAAATGCTTTATTTCCGAGTTATGGCCTTCACAACATTGAAATTCACCAGAACGTTTTTCTTTCCGCAGGTCATTGCCGTCAAAGGAGACATTAAGAGGGCACTCTGACAGTTCATTCCGAGGCGAAGGTTACATTCAGTGTTGTGTAGGCGTTAGACTGTGCGACATGTATTCAAATCAAGAGCTGGCAGAGATACACTTCATGTACGGTAAGGCGGACGGCAATGCTGCGCTGGCTCGTCGTTTGTACCAGGAGAGGTACCCACAGCGTCAAGACATTCACTTCTTGCATGATGGCGCTCCTGCACACTTCAGTCGTACGGCTCGTCGGTACTTGGATCGAAGGTTTCCTGATCGATGGATAGGTAGAGGTGCTTGGCCTCCACGCTCACCTGATCTGAACCCTCTCGATTTCTACTTGTGGGGCCATTTAAAATCATTGGTTTATTCGTCTCCGGTGCCTGATTTGGAATCCCTTCGGAATCGAATTGTGGCATGTGCAATACTCCTGGAGTTTGGGATCGTGTTCGCAGGTCAATGAGACATCTATGTGAGGTCTGTATTCAAGCAGGAGGTGGACATTTTGAACATCTTCTGTAATGACAACGACCTCGGAAAGAAAAACGTTCCGGTGAATTTCAATGTTGTGAAGGCCATAACTCGGAAATGAAGCATTTCCGGACACATGTTGTAATGAACTATTTTGATTGTCTACATGTGGGAAATACATACCTGAAATTATGCCCCGTATTTTTGAAACACTCTGTATAATGTCCACCAATGTTTTTATACCCTATTACACCATCTCTTAACAAAATTGAATATTAAATTCCAAATCGTCGCTTTGAAGGATCACTCGTGACTCGAAAGAGGCGAAGCGCTGGCTTCGGAGTGGCGTGCTCCCGCCCGGTCCTCTCTGTATGCATTGATACATTTGTTTATATGGAAAAGACTCGAAAAGCCATCATGCCTTCATCCGCTGCCCGAGCCACGTCCTCTGTGTGAATTGCGTCTAAGGTGCTCGCCTGAAAATCCGGAGTTGCGCTCGGAAGTGGGATCGATCCCCGCTTGGGCTGATTACCCGGTTGGGTTTTTCCCGAGGTTATCCTCAACCGTAAGACAACTGTTAGGTAAGCTATGGCGAATTCTCGGCCTCAAATCGCTATCATCAATCCCTAAACGCTCGAGGGCTTGGATACTCGTCACAACAACAGACCACGTTGTACTGTTTTGCTGGTTTCTTAAGACTGAAACGCATTCTCTAAGTAAGCGGAGTATATTCTGTCCTCTCATTTTCATCCGCTATGTTTTACTCTAATTCAACGCTATAACCATACAGCCGTATGAATAACAGCAGACGCTACAGCAGTGCAACTTGCTGGACTCAACAGATCCCCGCTTGCCGATATTCGAATTTGAAACATTCAATCCTATTGTGCTAATTGCATCCATCTTTCACTAGGCTTTGTCGTGTAGGTATGTGAGTGAGTGCACTGCTCTATTGACGGCAATTGTTTAGCCGCTCGGATTTACTCTGTCTCGCACCTCCTCTCCAACCCCTCTGCGACCCCCTAGCTGCAAGCGCTAAACTGTCATTTAGTTAATTAATCAGGTACAGGGGGTGATTAGGTCGGTACAGTTAATGTGACGTAGTGCCCTGCATTGTGAGACAATTACTGACTTTCAGGGGTGAACAATGCAAGTGATGGCCCACGTCAATTTAAAATATTTTGATGTAATTCTTTACACTTCAATTTGTTAAGACCTGAGTAAATGTATTACTGAAGTCGACGTCGAAGAGACGCGGTTCGAACCCCGAATCGCCTCGGCCGAAATTCACTAATGTCTCTGCTTCGAGATCACATGAATATAAACTATTGTCCTCGGTCATCTAATAATCACGCATACCATTATTTCAGAGTTTGCAGATTGAAACTGAGTTGAGGACGATCAGTTTTGGAGCAATACAAAATCAGTATTGTTAGATAATGAGCAAGTATTTTACCATAGAGAGTCCTCTGTACATGACACCACAGGGCACAGAGAAATTTTGCCTCCCACAGTGAGAGTGTCGTATGCACCGAAGTTCAAGAGCGTTTATCGAGCGTTGCATGGGTGCAGTTCAAATGTTATGTTTCATTTAATGACGCTCGCAACTGCAGAGTGCCGGATGTGCCGGAATTTTGTCCCGCAGGAGTTCTTTTACATGCCAGTAAATCTACTGACATGAGCCTGTCGCATTTAAGCACACTTAAATGCCATCGACCTGGCCCGGGATCGAACCCCCAACCTTGAGCAGAGAAGGCCAGCACTATACCAACTCGCCAACCAGGTCGACGGTGCAGTTCACCTCACTCTGTTGTTAGTGAAGGAATTACTCAAGAACACCTAAGGAGGCGACTAGTTAAGTCCTGTGTGTGGAGTGTGGCATTGTATGGGGGCAGAAACATGGACATTATGACGAAGTGAACTGAAGCGATTAGAAGTATTTGAAATGTGGATATGGAGAAGGAGGGAGCGTGTGAAATTGACAGACAGAATAAGAAATGAAGCTGTGTTGGAAAGAGTGGGTGAAGAAAGAATGATGCTGAAACTGATCAGGAAAAGAAAAAGGAATTGGTTGAGTTACTGACTGAGAAGAAACTGCCTACTGAAGGATGAACTGGAAGGAACGATGTACAGGAGAAACGTTCGAGGCAGAAGAATATATGAAACAATACAGAATACATTAAGATATATGGATCATTTTCGGAGACTAAGATGAAGGAAGAAAAGGGAGAAAGATTGGGGAATGCTGGATTTGCAGTGAAAGATCTGTCCTTGGACAAAAGAGTATAAATGAAGGAATGAATGAATACGTAATGTAGTGCAAGTTATTGTGTTCTTGTATAACTGCTTATGAACACTGAAGGGAATATGTATAAAATGACAGAACTAAGCATGGAAATATTAATAAGTTATGTAAAAATATCCACTTTAGAGCAATATATGTAAATATATGTACTTTCAAGTTTACATTCTTAGGCTCTAATAGGCATGAAATTCCAACATGTCACAAATCCCGTATCTTAATGTTAATAGACAAAACGTGCAATTACATAATTTTCCGGGCTGTAATTATGACTTACCCAGGACACTTTTGAGTCAAAAATAATTCCAAGAAGTTTACTTCAGGCACAAACTCATCAGGAACATGCTTTAAAGTAAACAATAAGCGTTCAGTTTTTTCACATTAAAGTTTGAAACTATTGGCCTCAAATCAGTGGGAAGCATCACAAAAAAGAAGTATCTATGAACAGCTTTAATTCATATAGGTTATTCATGATATGAAGTAAGGACGTGTCATTAGCAAATAAAATAGAATCACAATTCAAGTTGTGCGGCAAATCATTTATCATTATTGAGAAAATCAACGGACCTATAACCGATCTTTGAGGAACTCCAATATCAATGTTAAGTGTATTAGATAACTCACCATCAATAGATGTCACTTTTGTTCGATTGGAGAAATATAATCTAATTAAATCCAGCTCATATCCAATTGTAGTGTAGGACAAACGATAAAATTTTTTTCGACATCTAGAGGATATCACGTTAAGATTATATATATATATATATATATATATATATACATATATATATATATATATATATATATATATATATATATATATATAGATTCTACCAGAAATTTAAGCACATCCCTTGGAAAGATATGTTGCACTCTTGTCCTTATACGTATGTGTAGAGCCCGGATATTAGGCAAAATGCATTATTTAAACTGAGTGTATGTATGAAAGATCTATTAGAGATAAACACGTTTCCACACATTTGGGGACGATAGGCCCAATTTTTATTTTGCGTTTTGTCTATTTTAGCTCCCTTTGCCTATTTTAAGGTTAAATGCCATTTTTTTAGCCTTTTTACATCGTTATTGACCATTTCTATATTTTTAATGCATTTAAAATAAACCGCACATAAATTATATCAAAAAACAAAGAAGAACGGTTATACAAATTAAAAATATATATTCACCTCACACAAATATTTGCTGAGAATCTTATTCAGTGATCAGGTCACTTCGGGTTTACCAGCGAAAGAAAGGGGATGAGGGAAGTATTAAAAGCGTCTCCAGGTCCCGTTACTGTTGTCGCTTGCACGCACAAGTCACGCGTACTTTGAAGTCTCTAATTCCTTCTCAAACCCCTCTTTTTGAGACAATACACAGTCGGTTTATTCCAATCTCTGAAAGAAAGTAGAGACAGTCCTTCTGAAATAAGTTGTTTTAAGTTTGCTGCAATCACTTCATTAGAAGTAGAAAGATCTTTTTCCACCTTGAAAAACGTTCTCTCTAACATGCGGCTCACTATGACAGTTGACAACTTAAAAAAGTATCTTGTTGTGGCATTTAACCAAAACAAGTGAGTACCGTATGGGATAGTTTATTAAGTATACGTCTAATTTTTTTACTGTTTCCATGAATAATAAATACTTATTTCACTCCCTATTTTTACTATTTTAGTGCCTATATGCCTGCCTATTTGAACCAAAATAAATGCCTAAACATCCGGGCTCTACCTTACGTGAAATCCCCTGATGTTTATAAAGGGATAAAATGCATGTGAAAAATGTTTTTTACTGCAAAACCAGTCTATCAATATTTCGAACTGTGAATTAGCCTACATAACAATTTTCTGTTATGGAAACTTACTGAAAAATTACATTTTTTTTGTAGGAAAAAAGATTAATTACTCCAGAATGGACATATTTAGATTACTGAATTTTGAGGTAGAGTTAGATATTATCTCAAGTCATTTTTCCACATCGCGATAATCTGTCACTTAACGTCCACACTCCTGAATTTCACACTCCACATAAATCACACTCTGATTCAGATCTTCAACATATAAGTATACGTAATAAAGACATAAATTATGTGCGAATCGAAGTTCATGATGAAGATACATGAACCATACCAAATAGAGGTTCAAAAATAAAAAGCAAGGCGTTAAACAGGCTCACACTATCATGTTCGTTGAGCAGTGTTTTGAATAGCTTCATCCCATACAGTGATGTAACGTATTAAGTCTGCAGCAATACACGCTGATGCCCTCAAACGAGCATCAAGTTCTAATCCGGCTCAAATGATGTGAGTAGGTAAGCGATGAAACTTGTTCCTTCTGAAAGGACTAATGTTCCCTGCAAAAAATATGCAGATTACAGAAAAGGGGTATGAGGGTGCTGCACGTAATTACAGACACAAACTAATAGGATTTACATGTTGGATCACATGGGGATCACGTGCCTGGGAAGCTTCAGTTCGATCCTCGCTCGAATCCCCGACATAGTAAAGCTGAAGAGTAATTAAGCTCTGTTCCCGCTTTCCTTTTTAACACCGCCATCACTCAAGAGTGGCTATTCATCTTCATCAGGCGCATTCACAGAGATGACAGTGTTTGAAGAGCGGGGAAACTCCCGGCACTGCGGGATCCATCAATGCAAATGTGACCATAATTCGAGTAAAGTGCCGCCGCAAGAACATTATAGTTACAAAAAAGACGTGTCGACACGACAAGAATTTTAACATAAATATTTTTATGCACATTGTTCATTCATTATGCTAAGGCTAACATTTGATATTACTGCTTTATTTCTTAACTTCATTTACAGAACGAAATAAAATATTAAGGGGAACCGGAGCGTCCTATACCCGCAATGTTAAACGTAAGGAACATTTTTTCCGGAACTTTTGACACTGATTTTTTTACTGTGTAGTATATTATATTATATTTTCAATAATTTGTACCATAGAGATTTTGATAGAATGTCCTTTTTCTTAAAGATATCAGAGTAGACCAGGGTAATTTTGAACACTTTTCACTGATTTCAAATATATTTCAACATTACACAACCCTCAGTAACGGTAAGATGACAAAGAAACATTGTGTTATTTTTAGACCTTTCTTTTACCTGAAAATGGGTTTAAAATAATAAGGTTGACTTTTTTCAGCTTTTAATTACTACTTAACATTTACTCCACCTGTTTACATTTACTCTTTGAGAAGGGGGTAATTGTAAACACCAATTTTTGCACAGGCTATCAGACACTGAACATTTTTTGTTCGTTTCAGAAGAAAGAGCTGTACTCCTTCCAACTCCCATTTTGGTCACTGGTATATTTCGTCCCTATAATCTATGATATATGACGATATAGGAACTCAGTATCTCTCCTGAGCTTCACGATAACTGTAGTTACTATTTTTCAAATATTTTAATTGGTCAGCATTAAGGTTTAGTGCAAGAGGTAAAATGACTTTATTGTCAAATGCCTGGCATTAGAAAACAACAACTATTTTTCAAATCTGTGACAACCCTCTCTAAATCCTCTACAGCGTAGTTGAGTGGGAGTCTCTTTGATTACTGAAAAGTACGAAATGTAACCATAGTAAAACATGTTTACAATTACCCCCCAAGCAATTAAAACTAAGGGGAAAATATAAACACTTCATAATTTAATGAACTGAGATTATGGGAGATCTCAAAACCATTGTAATAAATGTTAACTACTATACATTACTCATAAAAACAACATATTCTTAAAAAATAGCACTGTACGTTTACTTACAATGCCAAAATGAAGGTAAAGTAAAATTCTTTCTCAACTTTTTCTGTAGACTCTTACAAAACATTCGTTCACAACTAAGCAGTCACTCCTTTTTGGCGCCAAACTGCTTTGTAGGTTAGCCAACATGTTAGTTTAAATATTCCCCCGAATTAAAATTTTTATATTGACAGTTTTGTTTTTTTCACAGCATTTGTCTACAATTACCCTCTATTTACAATTATCCTCACCCTCATCTACCCTAATATTTTATAATAATGAAAGAATTGTTTATATATTTTTTTCACTTCTCTCTCTCTCTCTCTCTCTCTCTCTCTGACTGCAGTGTTTCAATCTGTTTCTCATCGTTCAGAGGCTTGAAATGACTAGGTTTTAAATTAAATTTACTCGAAAACCGTTCACGCTTTGGAAATACGCCAGAGGAATAAATTATTCTTTATTAGATTTTCTATCGATAGCGACAAAAATCACTATCCTGTTCGCAATAGTTACCGAATAAGAGTGATAAATATTTAGGAAAAAATTTTTTTCTGAAAAAAAAAAAACTATTAATTTTCCACTAATATGGTATTACAGTTTTTATTAAATACAACATGAGCTATTCGCTATTTATATCACTTCCACCCTGTAGATATGGATATGAACCTCTTTAAAGAAACAGGAACAACATACTGAGCACTAGGCCTAAAGGAAATCTTTCATTTTGAATTCCTGTAAATACATAAAAAAAAAGGTTATACTTGGATTACATGTAGTAAATCATCTAATTCGCTCCAATGACTTTATTTATTTATCAATAAAAGACAAATTTAGTACTCCACCGCCTAAATATTCATTGTCACGGAAGTATATTGAACCCATTTCAATATGAGGAAAATACTCTAAATACCAAGGGTGACAACTTAAACAAATTTTCTTACTCTAGATTCTTGGGATTATTTTAATGCCTTGAGATAACTCAATTCGATATTTTCAGACGTGATCATTATGTAAACTCTCATTAGTTCAACTTCATTAAGACCGTGTAGTGTAATATCAGTCTTAATCTTTCTTATTTCCGGAAGTCATTGGACACCCCTGCAATGATGCATATTAATTGTGGAGTCGATGAATCCGGGTTACGACTTTTATGCGTCCCGACTCCCTCGGAACTCCAGAACCGCAAAGTTCACATCTCCGTGAAGCCGGTATAATCCTGCAGATAAGACGTTTGTTACCATAGTAACATACCCATGCCTTTCCGCTTGATTACACAGTAATTAGCCTTACAAAGAGCTGCTGCCTTTCTGGTGTACAGAACCACTCCACTTTTCATGCCTACAGTCCATAAGGTTCGTATGGAATAGCTTCATAATACCATTAACTCTAGACTACTGGGGCATAAATATCGCCGACTCCACATACACCCGACCTTAGTCATTACGAGTGATTTAGCTCCGCAGATAAAGTGTCGTACAAGTATATTGTGGATGCGAGCTCGATTCTAGGCTGGAACAAAGCCTATTCTCATTCTCGCATACAGAATAAGGGGGAACTCTGGGAACTAGAAGTCAATACTGTAGCGGAACAATAGTCGTACACATTCCTGAACCACAGTAAGTCCAATAATAAATTCTGTGAGCCACAGTTATTAGAGTAAATAAAATTGGTAGAGCTCATTTAGCCTAAGAAATATTGTGAGACACAATTACTGAAACAAATTCGTAATTATATAATATATTATATTCCACTATATTATATTATATTTTACTATTTTATATCAGATTATATTACTTTACATAACATTACATTACGGTAATTGAGTATTGTATTATAATATAATATAATATAATATAATATATAATATAATACCATACAATATAATATAATATATAATATAATATATAATATAATGCCATACAATATAATATAATATAATATATAATATAATATAATACCATATAATATAATATAATATAATATAATATAATATAATATAATATAATATAATATAATATAATATAATATAATATAATACCATATAATATAATATAATATAATACAATATAATATAATACAATATAATATAATATAATATAATATAATATAATATAATATAATATAATATAATATAATATAATATAATATAATATAATATAATATAATATAATATAATATAATATAATAATTCTTTGGTCGGCGGGAAAAGGCACATAAGTAAAAAAAAATAAATAAATAAATTTTCAGGAGAGAATTTTTTTAAATTTACTCTTAACTGAATATAAGTATAATAATAAAATTCATGTATGTAGTTTAAATTAAGAACCTTTTCAATTTAAAATACAAAAAAAAAAAAAAATTATTATTTCAAAAATTAGAAAAAGTACTAGACTTATGTGATTAGGTACAACAGAAAAATCGACTTTTTTGACTTATGTGCCTTTTCGCGCCGACCAAAGAATAATATAATATAATATAATGAAAGAGGAAAAGGAATTGGTAGAGTCACTGGTTGAGAAGAAACTGCTTTCTGAAGGATGCACTGGAAGGAATGGTGAACGGAAGAAGAGTTCTGCGCAGAAGAAGATATCAGATGATAGACGACATTAAGATATATGGATCATATGAGGAGACAAAGAGGAAGGCAGAAAATAGGAAAGACTGGAGAATGCTGGGTTTGCAGTGAACGACCTGCCCTTGAGCAGAAAACTATGAATGAATGAGTGAATGAATAAATGAATTCGTGATTACAGTTAATGAAGGCCTAATAAATGCTGTGACCAACCATTAATGATTCACCATTATTCGAAAAAATTCGCAAAGCATAATTAGCCTAATCCAATCAATCACATGAAACACAAAGAAGGCTGAAGTGATATCTCCGTATTTGTAAAACTGGTCATTTAGATTAACTACATTATTTTTATAATCATCGCGTTGACATGAAATTCATGATCAGAAGATTGATTGAGTGATTGATTGATTAATTGATTAATTTGTTCGTGTTGTGACCCAGGATATAAGTACCCTGTAGCACTTTCTCTATTGGTCTATGTTCTATAATCATCTCAGGAAATATTTGAGAAATATTGTAATGCGTTATAAAAGCTTCGAGAAGGAAGTTAATAAGCTTAAAGAATATCTTGTCTGGCAGGAAGGAAATTAGCTTAAATAGATATAAATTTTGGTCAGACGTTAGAAGACGTTGACACACGTGGATAAGAATCACAGTTTTTTTCAATAAGTGTATCATTCACGCCACATCAAAGTAAAATCGCTTACGTATGGTCGTGTTTAATTCTAATTGGCTATCGATGAAGGAATGTAAAAAAACTATTTTCCTGAGCGTAATTACATTGTTTTCACTTATAACATTATTGAAGTTAAAGATAATCCAAAGTGCTAATTTGTATTCTGTTTTAATTATGATGACACTATGGTTTTTCTTAAGGTATAAACGTTTTAAGAGTAATTTTCCGAATGAAGGTGAGATGCGGTTGTTCAGAATAAAAAACCCTTTGTTCCGAGTTCATGAAGATCTTTTTAATATTCGATTATTACTGGACTATTATAAGGTTTTCCATAGACATGGATTACAGAAGATATTTCAAGAAAGTTCTGAACAAATTATGGCATCAGGTTTCCTACACAATAATGAAGGCAACAGATACTTATTGTAATTCATCATGTTAGTAAATTCAGTAAATCAAATATAGTTTTTTATGCTCGACCATACCGAAATGTAGTAATTATACACCTGGTAGCAGTCCTTTAATGCATGTCATTAAAGTACACCTACTCATTAAAGGTCAGGTCTTTCAGCCAATGACGACTCAGGTTACAACTGTTCAGCCAATGACAGGTCAGCTTTCTACCGTTATAAAACCGCAAGTATCGATTATTCTCGGATATGCAATCGAAAGAGAATTAGCGAAAAGTCACGGAGGCTGGAAATCCAATACTGTCGCAGAAGGTTATATTCTGTTACTGTAATAATTAGCGTTAATTGTAAATAATATTCAAATGAATTCAATTTGTCACCTCGTTTTTCAATGTCTAATTTTATTTCAATGTTATCTCTGTAGGTTCTTATGGCCTAGCAAGGTCAATGTGGACATCTGTTCCTCGGAAAAAATCAATACTTTCGCGTCTGCGCACATCTCACAACATACGGGACATTGCTCCAGGTCAGATACAATAAAATTAATAATATCAAGTTAGAAATATGGTCGAGTATAAAACGTCGTATGAAACTCGCCTATAATGATAATTAAGAAGCTCGTATGAAAATTATGAAACTCGCTTGCGCTCGTTTCATAAATATCCATACTCACTTCTTAATTAGCTTCATTATAGGCTCGTGGCATAATGTACTAGTTCGTAATTAATTTAATCTTGAATTTGAATTAGGAAACCAAAATATAGATTTGCTATATATTCTGCTTAGAATTAGCATAACAAGTAAAACAAGTGATATTAGCTAAATTAAGTGTGATGAGTGATTTAACTAAACACGTAGGGTGCTATGTATAGACATTTCGCTAGCCTGCGCTACGAGAGTGCTGAACTAGCCCCGGCTATCAACTGGTTACTTGTACAGGATTCAAATCATATCATATCGCTAACACTGGTTTATGAATAAGAAAAACGTTAGTTCGCTGATCATCCACCGGAAGTCCGCGTTAAGAATGTCTATGAATATGGCCCGTAAAGTGTTAAGAACGTTGGAAACAAAGTACAGTCAATCTTTTTCCATTATGAGATATTATAATGATGGTGTCAGAAATCCTGATAAGTTTGAGTAGACTATGGTATTTAGTGAGTCGAATGTAATAAGCCATTCGACTTGAGTTGTCGCGCATAACAAAATTGGTGTTCAGAAGTAGACTACGACATCACAACAATTTGGTGTTAGAGAAAATTGTTATACCTCAGGAGGCCTAAATATAAATTTCAAAAAGAAAGAATATCTGGTCGTTGGTGGAAAGGGTAGAGATCTGAATTTGTTGGAAGGCACAGTCAAGACAGTAGATCATTTCAAATATCTGGAATCCATCCTTCACCAATCGGAGACATGTGAAAAAGAGGTCAAAAGTCGTGTAACTCAAGCCCGCATCGCCATTAAACAATTTAATGGAGTACTATAGAGCGCTGACTTCAGACAAAAAAAAAAAAACAAACAAAAAAGATGATACTTAACCTAATTGTGGAGAGTATCTTGGGCAATAATATCAAGACAGAAGAACCCCATTAAAGCTGTGGAAAATGGATGGTCTGCGCTGAATCGTACGCTTGTCTTGCCTTCTGAAGGTATGAAATGACTTCATAATGGAGAAATTTAACATACAAGAAAACGTGGTTGATCGTCTAGAACAGGGGTCGTCAGCACAGAGCACGCTGGGGCTAGCATCTCTTACCCGCTGAAAACGCAGCGCACCATAGTGTACTGCGTAGCTGCTAGCGGGTATGCTCTCTATCTCTCCCTGCTGCACCACGGTGTACTTGGGACGGCACCGCGTATCCGTTGCACATTTCAGCGAGTGCTGACGACCACTGGTCTATAATGTCGGAAGCTTCGATGGTTTGAGCATGTCCAACGGATTCCTGAAATACCTTGGCCCCGAAAAGATATTAAATTGGTCTCCTGGAGTTAGAAGGAAAGGACGCCCTAGGTTTATGTGGAGAGGAGGAGTTGTTGAAGACATGCGAGCCAAAGGACTTGAAGAAGGTTCTTGGGATGTTAGAGATGATGGAAAAGGGGAATTGAAGGCAACCGCTGAAAGTGGAACGCCGTTAGAACAAAAATTATCACTACACCACACACAAAATTGGACGGTTACTAATATTTTGTCCTCGGGTAGAAAAACTTGCAAAGTAGAAAAACATATAAAAGTTGCCCATTTTGAAAAAAAAATATCCTTTCAGAACAGTTTTTTATTCACCTGCAAATTTATAAATATGAGGTGTCACTTCTTAGCCATAGACAATTTTAATGCTTCAACGTAGACTATTCGTAATGCAGAGTATTGGTGATCAATTATTATTGCAAAAAATTAGTGAAGCACAGTTAGCCCAATAAATCTCGTGACACACACAAATACTGCAACAAATTCCTGATGCACAATTAAATAATATTGTGATGCAACATTGGTGATCCATTATTGTTCCAACAAATTTGTTGAGCACAGTTAGCCCATAAATCTCGTGACACATACAATTAGCCAGTCCAAAAAATTCGTGACGCAAGTTAATAAATACCATGTGATTCATCATTATTCCAACAAATTCCTGTTGTACAGTTAACCGAGTAAGTGTAGTGATAAATAATACTCCAGGAAATTCGTGACCGATACTTAATTTAAATACACAACTAGTAATCGATCAATATTCCAACATATTCGTGAAGCACACTTGGCCCAGTGAATCTCGCCACAATATTATTAAAACAAATTCGTGACTTACTGTCAATCTAAGAAATGCTGTGGCGAACCTTAGTGATCCACTATTATTTCAACGAGATCGTAGAGCACAATATCAATCCAATAAATCTCATGGCACACAATTGCGCCAACAAATTCTCCACCATTATTCCAACGAGATCGTATAGTACGATTAATCCAATAAATCTCATGGCACACAATTGCGCCAACAAATGCTCCAACATTATTCTAACGAGATCGAGAAGTAGGATTAATACAATAAATCTCATTGCACACAATTGCGCGAACACATTATCCACAGTTATTCCAAACAAATCGTGGAGCACGATTAATCCAATAAATCTCATGGCATACAATTGCGCCAACAAATTCTCCACCATTATTCCAACGAGATCGTGTAGTACGATTAATCCAATAAATCTCATGGCACACAATTGCGGCAACAAATTCTCCACCATTATTCCAACGAGATCGTGTAGTACGATTAATCCAATAAATCTCATGGCACACAATTGCGCCAACAAATTCTCCACCATTATTCCAACGAGATCGTGTAGTACGATTAATCCAATAAATCTCATGGCACACAATTGCGCCAACAAATTCTCCACCATTATTCCACCCAGATAGAGGAGCAGGATTAATCAAATAAATCTCATGGCACACATTTGCGCCAACAAATTCTCCACAATTATTCCACTCAGATAGAGGAATACGATTAATCAAATAAATCTCATGGCACACATTTGCGCCAACAAATTATCCAACATCATTATAGCCAAATCGTGGAACACGATTAACTCAATATATCTCATAGTAGGCCTACACAATTGCTCCACAAAAATTCGTGACGCACTGTTAATAGAATTGCTGTGATACATAACCATTATTTCAACAAATTCGTGGAGCACAATTAGCACAACAAATCTCATTACATACAATAAAATTACTCCAACAAATTCGTGATGCAGAGTTAATTAAAAATTCTCTGGTGTCCATTATTATTTCAACAAATTCGTGGCGCACATTTAGCCCAATAAATACAGCGACAAGCATTACTCCAACAAAATCGAGACTCACCGTCAATTAAAAAAGTGTTGTAATGCTCCATTAATGCTCTATCACTATTCCTAGCTATTCGTGGAGCATACTGTCTTATTCCAATTATTCTCGCGACAGACAATTACTGAAACAAAGTACTGACTCATTGTTAATCTAACAAATGCTATAATGTACAATTGGTGATCCATCATTACTGCAACAAATTTGTGGAGCACATTTAGTGTATTAAATTTCTTGACATGCAATTTATTACTCCAATAGATTAGCGACGCAACGGTAATTTAAAACACTGTGACACAGCATTGATGAACAAAACACAATTATTCATGTCGTGAGGTTATGTCCTTCTATGTGTGATCTAACAACACAGGGGATTTTTTTTTTCAAAAGAGTCTTCATTTTCAGATCACCAATGTCCCTCGGTCGTTATGCATAGAATCATTTATCACAAAACCACAAAGACATCAGATAGCGTCAAGTCTGGAGAATTCGAAGGTCACGTAATTGGACCACCACAACAGAACCTTCATGTCAAATGATTAGGAAAATCACGAACTTCTTTTGCCCCAATGAGATGGTGCGTCATCCTGCTGGAAAGCCATGCCTATTTTGTTCTTTTAATTGTCTGGGTATTGTTTTTGTTTATTCAACCGTCCGAAGAAGGCACCACTTACGAGGAAACTAGGCCAGGAGATATGGGGTAGGGTGGTCAGTTCCTTTCCCCTTGTCTGTGGTATGAAGACGTTTATTAACAGGTCCAAATATCGTCCTGATCGAACTGTCTACTTTGCGAAGACAGGCGATATGTTGAAAAGTTATGTCTGCCATAGCTATTTATGCAAACATTCATTTGAGAATAAACTTGGAATGTACTTGTTGATAATTAAGAGTTTTGTAGATGTTAAGTTTTGAAAAGAAAAAAAACGACCTCAATTTTATAGTGATTGGATTTCGTATCTTCCTAAACAGAACAAACGATATACAGTATGTATAAAGAAGAAAACCGAACCCATAATAATTATGGTCTGTACGCAGAGTAAAAGTTCTTTCTATTATCCAATTAAAATGCTATTGAAAGCGTGAAATTACTTTTGTTAATATTTTATCTCCTATTTAATTAAATTTCTGTCGTCACTTGATGGCACGAATTAAAAATCTGAAATGGCTCACAATTACAAATGAAACTGACCTCATTGTTCCTTCTCTAATTGCAAAGCCCGGGAAATGCGGCTCAACAGGTTACAATCTGCCACATCAGACGGGGGATTCCTTCAAGCATAGCATAATGATGATGATGTCCCAGTAACATATCTGGTTTCGGAGAATAAAAATCGAACAAACAGGAACCACCGTAATGAAATGAAAATTAATTATCATGAGTTATGTTGTACTGTGTATGTAATTTTATTATATACACATATATCTCCTCGTTTCTACGGGGCATTTCTTGTTTTCGAACAATAACAACAAACAGGAATGTCTCTAATTAATTCGCTTCACAGTTGAGTGCATTCGACTCTCTATTACTTTTATTTATAAACAGAATACCCAGGCTTGCGGTTTTGAAACAATATGCGCGTACCTGCCAGTGAAATGTAGGCCTAGTCTCTACGAGATTTTTCAATAGTAAAGATAATGTAAATATCTGTTAGGCCTACATAAAACGTCATGAGTACAGAAAATTCCGGGCGAAAGTGGACGGTATATACTCAAGACATCTCCGCATATATATATATATATATATATATATATATATATATATATATATATATATATATATATATATATATAATATGTTATGTTTTATTTAACGACGCTCGCAACTGCAGAGGTTATATCAGCGTCGCCGGATGTGCCGGAATTTTGTCCCGCAGGAGTTCTTTTACATGCCAGTAAATCTACTGACATAAGCCTGTCGCATTTAAGCACACATAAATGCCATCGACCTGGTCCGGGATCGAACCCGCAACCTTGGGCATAGAAGGCCTATATATATATATATATATATATATATATATATATATATATATATATATATATATATATATATATAGAGGTTGTTTCAAAAATACGGGGCATAATTTCAGGTATGTATTTCCCACATGTAGACAATCAAAATAGTTCACTACAACATGTGTCCGGAAATGCTTCATTTCCGAGTTATGGCCTTCACAACATTGAAATTCACCGGAACGTTTTTCTTTCCGCAGGTCGTTGTCATTACAGAAGATGTTCAAAATGTCCACCTCCTGCTTGAATACAGACCTCACATCGATGTCTCATTGACCTGCGAACACGATCCCAAACTCCAGGAGTATTGCGTATGTCCTCAGAACATGCCACCATTCGATTCCGAAGGGATTCCAAATCAGGCACCGGAGACGAATAAACCAATGATTTTAAATGGCCCCACAAGTAGAAATCGAGAGGGTTCAGATCAGGTGAGCGTGGAGGCCAAGCAATTGGGCCACCTCTACCTATCTATCGATCAGGAAACCTTCGATCCAAGTACCGGCGAGCCGTACGACTGAAGTGTGAAGGAGCGCCATCATGCAAGAAGTGAATGTGTTGACGATTGATCAGTGGAGTGTCTTCTAAAACATAAGATATGGTGTTTTCCAGGAAGTTTGTGTACGCCTGCCCCGTAAGTCTGTTTACAAGTACATGGGGTCCAACTAATCGATCACAAAAGATACCGGCCCACATGTTGAGGGAGAACCGCACCTGGTGATGAGATGGAACAGTGGCACGTAAGTTTTCATACGCCCATACAAGCTGATTGTGGAAATTTGTTATGCCATCTCGTGTGAACTGTGCTTCATCTGCAAATAATACTAAGTTCGGATTTACACCACACTGCTGCAAGAACCACTGACAGAACCTAACTCGTGCAGGGTAATCTGCTGGTGACAGGGCCAGTACACGTTGCAAATGATAAGGATACAATTGATACTCTTTCAACAGTCTCCAGACAGTCGTATGAGGAACATTGACTTACAACGCTACCCTTCGTGTGCTGATAGAAGGAGTCATGTTCACAGCCTCCAAAATCTCTTCCTGTACTTCTGGAGTTGTAGATCTTGGTCGTCCCCTTCCCAAACCAGGAGAGTTAAATTTTCTATAGGTACTCGCACAGATGGTAATGGAGTCGTACAAACGTCTTCCGATCTGGACATTGTCGCTGTGGGTACCTCTCCTGGTACAAATGACGAGCCAGCGCAGCATTGCCGTCCGCCTTACCGTACATGAAGTGTATCTCTGCCAGTTCTTGATTTGAATACATGTCGCACAGTCTAACGCCTACACAACACTGAATGTAACCTTCGCCTCGGAATGAACTGTCAGAGTGCCCTCTTAATGTCTCCTTTGACGGCAACGACCTGCGGAAAGAAAAACGTTCCGGTGAATTTCAATGTTGTGAAGGCCATAACTCGGAAATAAAGCATTTCCGGACACATGTTGTAATAAACTATTTTGATTGTTTACATGTGGGAAATACATACCTGAAATTATGCCCAGTATTATATATATATAAACACGAAGACGACATATTTTCTCTTGACTTAGATCAGTTACCGTCAGGTAAAGATGATTCTCGGCGCGTGCCGGTTTTCCCCTTCGTGGGCAGCAGTGAGCGGGTAAAGGAGTTGAGGTTACGTGTTGAAGAAATAGTAGGAGCAGTACCACTGGAGTACAGTGTTGGCTGGTCTAGGAGCGTTGTGTAATCAATATCTAATACACTGCTCCGTCGATTTAGTAGAATGTGTCAATGAATTCAGGTCTCCTCGCGTCTCTGTCTCTGGCAACAACGTTGCAATCTGGTTGCATCGTTCAGTAGCTTCAAATTAGTGGTTTATAAATTAAATTTACACGAAAACAGTCGACGTCATTAAAATATGCCAGAGGAGTAAATGCTTCTTATTAGATTTTCTGTCAATATGGACAGAAATCATGATCCTATTGGCAGTAGTTACCAAATGAAAGGGTGTTAAACATTTGGCAAAGAAACATTTTTTTTTTTTAGGAAAACTATGAATTTTCCACGAATATAGTATTATACTTTCTTGTTATATAGAACATGAGCTATTCGTTCTGGAAATCTGCAGGTTTATTTCACTTTCAACTTGTCTACAACAACGGTTTAATGAAACATTCTGCTTTGTAATTGGTGTTCTATGGTATAGACTAAATTACTTTATCCTATAGCTGAACAGAGGAAATACTTATTTTGGCCCTTCTGCGCCTTATATGTACAAAGATTATTTAAGTCCGACAGGTAATCGCGAGTGAACCCTGGTGATTTCTATGGGCATATTTGCAGAATACTTTTGGTAAGGTGGATCAAGTCCCCTCCTAACATATCTATTTTAATCTAACTTAAACCTAAGGACACCACACGCACTCAAGCCATACATAACAACGAAAGATTTCTAACCAAAGAAAAATCCCTTGGTACAGTCGGGAAATGAATCCATAACCTCCTGGTTGCGACCCGGCGTCGCTAACCACTACGCCAAGAGGCTGACCATGGCAAGCAGACCTAGAGAGTGTTGAAAAATAACGTTTACAACGCTTCAGGGATGCTAGAGGAGGTAAAAACAAACATCTTTTTTAAGTGACAAAACTTTAGCAGATGAGCCGTTTTGCCGCAAGATGGTCCGAAGGGTAGATGGCTTGACTTCCGTCACAAAACACACTGGTTAGTCCTGTTTGTACTGCTGTGCCTGCAGCAAGTTTAAAGGGTCCCTAACAGTCTCCGTGGTGGTAATTATTTTGTTTTTCTATTCGACATTCTACCAGAACTTTTAGAGAATATCTCATTGAACATCGGAGAACGAATATGGTTTCAGCATGACGGTGCCTCTCCACACTTTGATCGTCGTGTCAGGAACCATCTAAATGCTACATTCCCCGATCGTTGAATTGGCAGGGGTGGGCCGGTACCGTGGCCACCTCGATCACCGGACCTAACCCACTGGATTTATTTTTGTGGGGAGACATGAAACGTCTTGTGTATGAGACACTGATCGATACGGCAGAAGGCTTAGTTGCTCGCGTTATTGAAGCTGCACATGTTATTCGAGACAATGTTGGCCTTTTTGAGCGTTGCAGACACTCCATAGTACAAAGGTATCAGTTGTGCAATGCCTTCACAATGGACGACAGTTTGAACACCATCTCTAAAACGACAATTGGTCTCGTTCCTTATGGATTACACTACACTTACGTACACAATAAATGGCGCATCTGTCAAAGTTTTGTCAGTTACAAAAGATGTTTATTTTTACCTCCTTCATCATCCCTGAAACATTGTAAACGTTATTTTTTAACACCCCGTATATCCAATGTCTATACACAATAATTATTTGTTACGGAATCTGTCTCTTATGTTGTCTTAAGGGGAGAGGATGGTATTTTTTGGTGAAAAATTAGTAAATTTTCAAAACAAAAAATCTTTAAAATACTCTGTGACATGTGTGGAATGCATAGCATAACATTTTGTGGGTATTTGTGCCCTTATCGGATGTTGAGTCGCCATTTTTAAACTTCCTGCGTTATGGGTTTTTTAATCACTCGCCCACTTTTATTGTTGTTTCCGGTAAATTAAATTTTCAAAAAAAAAAATTTTTTTCTTTAAAATACCCTTTGATATGTGTAGAATGCATTGCATAACATTTTGTGGGTATTTGTGCCCTTATCGGATGTTGAGACGTCATTTTCAAACATCCTGCGCTGTGGATTTTTAAATCACACGCCCGCTTTATCGGTTTCCAGTAACTTTTTTTTTTTTTTTTTGCTACATTGCCAGACAAAAATGGATATAATTTCTGAACTATTAAAGATACATGCATGAAATTTAGGACACACATTCTTTTGACTATTAGGAAACTTTTCTCTGTAACAGAATTTTGTTAATTGGTTTCATTTTAAAAATACCTCTGTTTGTTTGCAAGAAAGGAAATCAGAAAATTATTAAATTTTAATTCTTTATTTTACAAACGTAGGGACTAATATCAAAATTCTGTTACAGACAGTTTGTAGAAAATGCCTTTGCAAATACGTTGCAAAAAATTGTGTGAATCTATCTTTAAAAACGGTTTAGATATATCGGTTTTAGTACAATCTTGCATTGGGTTTTTTTTTTTTTCAAATTTGGGCGCCCAAATAATTTTTTTTTTTAATATTTTTATTTGGTTGAGTTGCCATAGCTATGAGCTCTCTACATACAAAAAAAATTAATATTTTACACCAAATAGGAAAAAAAGTTAAAAAAAAATACCATCCTTTCCCCTTAACGAGAATGAGTAACCTTCATTGCCGGCTTGTCCTAGCTTGCCCTCCGATAACACATATATCGCATGACGGTCGAATGTCGACTGGATCACTCAATATTTTCATTTTATTGACTGTTAGACGGACCATTTCGCATATCAAAAGAGAGTAAGTGATCATTCCGATATTGAACAAGATTATCCTGATGATTGCTCTGTAGGTAGTTACGAAACTTAACTTGAAAACATATCATGGTATCCGCTTCCCTGCTCTGTATTTAATCTAGGACCGTTGGATTTTTGTAGTAGTACGCGTTACCGTTCGATTCCCAGCAGAGAAATGTTTCGTTTTAAGCTTACATTTCAGCACGGTAGTTCTCGCTGTGTCTCAAGTGGCAGCGCAAATGCAGCGACTCCGCGTTCTGTTCCCGGCAGAGAGTGGGAATTTACTTCTCTCTCCAGGGACTGGATGCATTGCCTTTGTTTTACTTCTGTCCTTTGTTGTTTCAAGCTGTGGGCTTGGTGACGATGAGGCAAAGGTTTCTCGTTATAAGTGTGTTGACTCAAACTTTTTAAATGCAAGGAAGGGAAAGAATTATAAACTCTATACTTGAAGGTGCATTATGCTAATAATTGTTTTACGTGTATTTTCTTTGTTTTTCCTTAGTCCTTTTTAGTACGATTCAGAGCCATGTTTTTGTGCTAATATACAGAATGTTCAGCGTCGTAGCTGCGTGGTTTAAGTCGTCATCTCTTCGACTAACGTTATGGAATGGGCGTTGGTTCGAGTCCTCGTCGAGTAGACATTTTCTCATGAAATTTCGACCACTGTAAAAGACCGGTGCCCTTCCAGAATTATGGTGAATTTAGGGAACTAAGATAGGTGGAGAAATCCGGTTTCAAAAACCAGCTAAGGATTGGGCGAATCGTCCTAATGACACGTCTCGTCATTTTTAATTGGTCTTCCTGGTGACCGCCTTCCTCTTGGATTATAATCCAAAGCTACTCTAGCAATACGTGTAGTTGGCATTCTATGTATTTGTTCTTTCCAGTCCTGTTGTTTTGTTCTAATTATTTATGTTATACTCAGAATTTGTAGTAACTAAATTATATCTATTACATCTAATATTATATTTAAATCCAATTTTAATCCACTTTACTTATTACAGAAAAAATAATTAAAATATGTCTTCATAAACCTATTGATTTTCCAACACAAAAATTTTTAGACTTTAATGTTCTTAAAATAAGACAAATTGAAGACTTGAAATAAAAAAGGCTCTAAGTGCCATAATCATGAATTTCAGGAAAATGAGTTTTAAGCGTACTAGATAATTATTGGTCATAATTTCAATATTAATGTGTTTTAATTGAAAGTATGGAGCTAGTGTCCAAAGGAACTTACAAACGTAATGTTGCAATAGCATGAAAAACGTACTGAAAGTGGAAATTTAATGAAAAGCTCTAAGTTCCATAGTTCAGAATCAGCAAAAAGATAGTGAAGAGGACAAACGAATGAAACAAAAATGGTTTTTGTTCATAAAGTAAAAGCTTTTTCTGTAATGCTTCTGGAAAACAGTTTGTGGTAATCATTTTTGTCAGGTACTGTATCATTTCAGTCAAATTCTTCTTCTTTTCGGTTAATACCTGGATTTTCTTCTAAGTTAACGAAAATATTTCAGAAAATGTCCCTCTGCAAACTTGCACTAAGTCACCTTGCCCATCTGGAACAGAGTAATGAATAGTTGCTTGCCTCCTGCTCTGTTAAGGGTCATCGTAGGTACCATAACGTCTTCTTTTAACATGTAATACTTGCATCAGCCCCATCAAATAACTCCCTCGCTTTTCAATATCTTCCAGGTCATAAAAATCTTCTAACAGCCCGACCTTCTCTTAACCCATTCAGAAACTTCCTCCCGCCAGAATTAAAACAGACTTTAGTGCAAACCCTCGTACTACCACTGTTTGACTATTGCGACGTAATATTTACAGACTTGACAACTGACCTTTCGAACAAGCTGCAGCGTGTGCACAATATGTGTGTCAGATGGTAATGCTCACAAATTTGACCACATTACACCCTCGTTCAAATCTTTATCCTGGCTGCAAATTAGTAACCGTAGAACACTTCATTCGCTCTCTCTTCTGTTTCGAGTTCTCCACACTTCTACTCCAAATTATCTTCGTTCCCGGTTTAACTACTTATCCTCCAGTCACAATCTAAACACCAGGTCACAGGAGAGCCAAATCCTAGCAATTTCTGCCCACAGAACATCCCACTATTCATCCTCTTTTACTGTCTCAGTCCCCCGTGAATGGAATTCTCTACCTCAGAAGATTAGGGGCTGCCAGACAATAACCACTTACAAGAAAAGGCTAAACGATTTCTTACGGGCGCAGTCAAATTGAAATTATACTTGTGATCGAGCTTAATAATTTAATTTAATTTAGATATAACTATCATTACTACTATTATTATTATTATTATTATTAACATAAAATTTACTCTGTCACACGTTAAAAGTGTTAAAATTGTTAAAAAGGTATTTACCTTCGACAGATGGCCCGTTTCGACGCTATTTGTCGTCGTCTTCAGTGTCTCTTGAACCACTGCTGATTTTGGCTCTGCGATGTGCAGTTGTCGATGGTAGGGGTGGGAGTGTGTTGCTCCTATGGTGGGGGTTGGTTGTCTGTATGCTATGACGTATTATGATGTCAAACAATGTGTGCGTATTGAACTGTAGTTGCGTATTAAGTATATATTGTGGGTGTGCTATTGTATTCTTATATATTTCGTATTGTTCTAGGATGTTTAACTGTGAACTTTTTGGTGTGATATGTAAAATTTCCATATCTGTTTCTATATTATTGTAGTCATGATTATTGTCGATAATGTGATCTGCATAATTTGATGTAATGTAAGGTTTGGTTATAGCTTTAATATGTTCGTTGTATCTTGTATGAAAGAATCTTCCTGTCTGTCCTATGTAAAAATGTGGGCAACTATTGCATTTTAATTTGTAAACTCCAGTTGAATTATATATATTTGAATGTTTAGTGTGGTTATTTAAGTATTTCTGTGTTGTGTTATTTGTTTTGTATGCAATTTTGTACTTTAGTTTTCTGAATGAAGTTGCAATTTTGTGGGTATTGGTATTGTGATATGTTAATGATATGTATTTATTCTCGAGTGCTGTTTGTGTTGGTTTGGTCTGTTTTTGTTTTGCCTTTTTTATTAGTGTGTCTATTATGTTAGGGTTGTATCCATTGTCTTGTGTTATATATTTTATTGTGTTTAATTCTTCAGTGTAGTTGTCATTGTTCATTGGTATATTAATTAATCTGTGTGTCATTGCACGGAAAGCTGCATGTTTATGTTGTATGGGATTATTATTATTATTATTATTATTATTATTATTATTATTATTATTACATAATTATTTTATTGGTGTTGTGAAGACGAAAAGAATTGTCATTGTATTATATTAATTATGTATTATATTGTCTTGTATTTGTAGTATTGTATTGCTTTGAATTGTATTGTATTGTATTGTATTGTATTGTATTGTATTGTATTGTGTTGTATTGTATTGTATTGTAAACTCTGCCAGTTAAAATAAACCATTATTATTATTATTATTATTATTATTATTATTATTATTATTATTATTATTATTACCTTATGTTCATAGCTGAGGTTCAAACAGTCTGTCCAGGTATGGTGTAGGTTAGCGATCAGTAATGAGACTAGCATCCTGTGCTGGAAGAGGTTTTGCAGGAACATGTTTATTATTTAAACTTATGTATTCACTTCCTCCATTTTTCAGCTTTCTTTTCATTGCAGCCTCAATAACTTCTCCTTTAATTCGTCGTTTCTTTGCACTCAAATTCTTACAAATATCTGCCGCACCCACCATTTAATCTAACTATGAGGAGGAAGCGCGCGGGACATAGAGCCTTTCATATGTTAACAGCAGCGGCAGTTAAACCGCATGCTATCTGTCGATTGCATTTGGTACTACATTTTCATTCGTAGCAGTTCGAGCTTTTTATACATTATAGGGCTTGGCATATAGATCCCATTTTGCACACAATTTCAAAATTCCTTATTATGGCACTTAGAGCCGTTTTTATTTCAAGTCTTCAATTTATTATATTGTATTAGTAAAATTCATACATAAAAATCGAAATAATTCTGAGTTGTATTCTCATAGTTATGAAACAAAAGGTATGAATTCTTTAAGATTGTTTGGACCAAAATGCAACACTGCTACAGTATTTAATCGTAGTAGTAATTTAGGCCCAAGAATATATAACAAATTTATATTTAAATTTCCTAATCTTGTTAATTCTAATAGTTCTAGTATTAAATTTAAAAAGTTATGTACAGATTTTATAAAAATTGAAAAATTGTAAATTTAAATTTATACATTCTTATTGCGTAGTAGACATAAGACAAATTAAATTATATACTTTTTAATTTCAATTCAGGAATCCGCCCCTGAGCACGAGTTCTACTCTTTCAGGGGCGAGCTAAAGTTTTTCTGTATATATTATATTTTATGTTACAACAATTAGCAAAATAAATAAATAAATATTCTAGTGATATGAACTCCGAGGATATACCAGGGGATTACCTAACATTTACCGCCCGGTTGGAGAAAACCACAGAAAAATCTCAACCAGTTAAAGCCCAAGCGAGAATCGAACCCACGCTTAAACGCAGGTTCCCATCAGTAGGCAAACGTGCTACCATCTCAGGTACGCACTCTTGAAAATAAACAGATTATTATAATGAATATCCTATATCAATTTTTTATTCAGAAAAGCCACTTGTCAATTTAAAATTCAGTAAGGAAGTATAGTTCTGTACAAACGTCTCGTCAACAAATCTGATCAGTGACGTAAGCAAGAAGGAACTCGTTGGGCTGAAGCCCTCTCCCCCACTTCCAAAATAAAAAAAAATTAAAATGATACTGCAGTAAATTTAGGGAATTAAGAAACAATTTACCTACCACTGGTGTTGCGAGTGCGACATTGAAACAAAAATTCTGTTTGTTTCTACAGGAAGTGATCAATATTTAGAGTAACAAATCCTTTATATTCCTGATGGCAAGATGTTTTAAATTGACTAATGGTTTTCAAAGAAATTATGAAAGGTACAGTTCTCAACACATTAACTAGATTAAGTAATTTACCGAGAATGTATGGTTGACGTCTGTAGATTCACTCTGCAACGACGGAAAATGGATTTGGCTTTATAAATACTTTTGGGGACTATAAATTTGTTTTTAAATTGCATAGTATTAAATATTAATTATTATTGTCATTTCCATATTGTTGTATATAATTTATCGGTAAATTTCCTACGTGAGGTTCTCAAATATCGTCAACCCATCTTCAATTCCTGGTTATCGAATTCTTCGCATCAAAAAACAGAAATAGGTATTGTCAGTTGCAGGGTTCTGTGGCCGGCGTAGAGGTGTCATACCAGCGGCGACAGGGTAGAAGCGGTGAGTGAGAGGAAAATAGAGTGTTTTGTGGAAATAGCCGTTTACCTCTCACTCGGCACATCTCCCTTGTCCCGCTGCATGATGGTAAGATATCTCTACGCCGGCCACAGAACCGAGCGTGATAACAAATCTCACTTCAAGGTGGCTCAAGGCCATAGCATCTAATGGTCTTTACTTTGAAGGTTAAATTAATTTCTTGTCATAACAAACTCCGCCTAAAATCTTACTCAAAAACCGACATTACTTATGAAACAGTATCTGTATTATGCAAATCAAGATTTCAGGTATAACTCCCTGTAAAGTTGGTTTGAATAATTTCGAGGGAAAAATTGTTCCGGAGCCGGGTATCGAACCCGGGACCTTTGGTTTAACGTACCAACGCTCTACCACTGAGCTACCCGGGAACTTTAACCGACACCGATCCAATTTTTCCCTCTATATCCACAGACCTCAAAGTGGGCTGACAACCGTCAAGCAACCAACTTCGAGTGCACACTAACTCCGTGTGACTTTCAATTGTGGTTTTCTGTTAACGAACAGTGACGTGTATTATGCAAATCAAGATTTCAGGTATAACTCCCTGTAAAGTTGATTTGAATAATTTCGAGGGAAAAATTGTTCCGGAGCCGGGTATCGAACCCGGGACCTTTGGTTTAACGTACCAACGCTCTACCACTGAGCTACCCGGGAACTCTATACGGAAAAATTGGATCGGTGCCGGTTAGAGTTCCCGGGTAGCTCAGTGGCAGAGCGTTGGTACGTTAAACCAAAGGTCCCGGGTTCGATACCCGGCTCCGGAACAATTTTTCCCTCGAAATTATTCAGTATCTGTATTGCAACTAGGCAACTGAAACACACTATAGATGAAGAGGCGAGACCTGGCATGCGAGCTGTGTGAGAGGAGAAACAATAATCTATCAGAAAGAGAGTTTGTTTCATGATGGTTAATATCATACGAATCTATTGACAGGGAAGTTCATCTCACACTAGAAGCTATCTTCCCCCCTCCGAACCCACTGGTGATATAGCCACGGCGCATGATAAAGTCACAGGACAGGTCTTGTCTCCTCTACTGTACTATAATTTAATGTTGATGTGTTTGTTTCACTTATGTTAGCTATACTGTCAGTTCGATTTTTATGAAAATTGGTATATAAATTAAGTTAGCTCCAACTTACACTTTAGGTTATATGGAATTCAAAATACTTTATTTAAAAGGGGGGTTATAAGGGGACCTGAATTAAATAAATCGAAATATCTCGCTTATTAACTAGCCGTACCCGTGCGCTCCGCTGCACCCGTTAGAAGTAAATATAATGTAATTATATAATTAAAATAGGACATTTGATCCAGGGAACATTCGTGTTTGATAGAAGGATAAATCGTTTATTATGTTACTTGATTTAAATTTAATTAAAAAATTAAAATGCGATCATTTTGATCCAGAGACCACTCATTTGGTCATAAAAATTAGTTTAGGAAATACAGGAAACGAATATACAGAATAGCCTATCAAGTTTTCTGTGCATAAGAATCTATTTTAATCTTACCTGTCCTCGATTCACTCAGGAGTTACTGTGATAACATTATAGCATTATGTCCATCTAGAGGAACTACACTTTCCAATGGTGAATTAATAATTAATTATACAAATCGGTTAATTAAGCTTCTGATATTACTTCATAGAAACGCAGAAACATTATCTGTAGGCTATCTTTCATAGCTTTCGATAGTTGCTGTCCAAGGCCCCTTATAGACGAAGTCATTTGTTTTTTAATTCATTACACGGCCTTAGATGGCAGTTATTTTAATTTTAAAACTCATTTATCTCATTAAATATCAGTCCTATCAAAATTTTTCAAAGAATGAAACTTATCGGAAATGATTTTAAAGCAATTTTTATTATGTAACATTTTTCATAAAAATCAATAATAAGCGAGATATTTCGATTTATTTAATTCAGGCCCCCTTATAACCCCCCTTTTAAATAATGTATTTTGAATGCCATATAGCCTATAATCTAAGTTACGACGAACTTAATTTATATTCCAATTTTCATCGAAATCCGTTCAGCCATTATCGCGTGAAAATGTAACAAACATACAGACAGACAGACAGACAGACAGACAGACAGACAGACATACAAACAAAAATTTCAAAAAAGCGATTTTCGGTTTCAGGGTGGTTAATTATATATGTTAGGACCAATTATTTTTGTAAAATCAAAAATTACCAGAAAAGTTTCGGCTACAGATTTATTATTAGTATAGATTTTTATAAAAATGTTACATAACAAAACTTTCTTTAAAAACGGTTTCCGATAAGTTTTATTTTATGCAAAAATTTTGATAGGACTGATATTAAAGTGTTCGATGCTAGTTTCTCTTGGTGGAGCCGCTGAAATGATAGCGATGTTAGTTCGTAAACGAATACTGTTATTACTGCTAATATGAGAATGACTTTCATTTCCATGTGAAACTGATTTTGCTTTCTTACTGTTATAAACAATGTCATTTGCAGGGCACCGATTATTTTCCCTCACGGCCTGGTTCAATGTTTTTGGAGGCGAGCATAGACTCGCATAACGACTCTGCGGGTTGCCTATCCTTGGGAGACCAATCCTCCAGCAGTGGAACTGCGCACGACAGAGCTTCGAGATTGGATCTCACAGCCTGACAATCCTGCTCTCTTATTGTCACGTGGCCGCGCTGTCGTCCCCAGGGTTCGATTTATACCCTTTGTCTTTTCTTCTGTCCTTGCTATATATATTCTCTTTTATCCGTACTCTCAAATTCGCATCAAGTCCCTCCGTTCCCGATAATGTAGTCACAAGAGAAATCAATGCGGCGTGAGTCCCACTAACCACTAGGGTCGGCAACCAACTTCGTATCGGGCCCTAGCTCGCTGGGTGAGTGATTAAATATCTGACTACATACTGCAACTACCTGACTAACGTGTCCCACATTAATGATCTCCATTTTGTTAAATGTAGGCCTACCTTTGAAGAAAATGGAAATCATCAGGCCTATTTCTACTCAGCCAAGAAATACTTTTTTATTTTTTATTTTTCTTCCTTTACTTCTGTACTGTATTCCTTCCCTCTTTCCTTCATTTTCTATTTAATTATCTTTAAGTATTTCTTTCTTATCTTCATTCAATTCAATTCAATTTATTTGGCCATTAGACATACAGTTTTAGGCTTCGTCAGAATACTTACTTACTGGCTTTTAAGGAACCTGGAGGTTCATTGCCGCCCTCACATAAGCCCGCCATTGATCCCTATCCTGAGCAAGATTAATCCAGTCTCTACCATCATATCCCATCTCCCTCAAATCCATTATAATATTATATTCCCATCTACGTCTCGGCCTCCCCAAAGGTCTTTTGCCCTCCGGCCTCCCAAATAACACTCTATATACATTTCTGGATTCGCCCATACATGCTACATGTCCTGCCCATCTCAAACGTCTGGATTTTATGGTCCTAATTATGTCAGGTGAAGAATACAATGCGTGCAGTTCTGTGTTGTGTAACTTTCTCCATTCTCCTGTAACTTCATCCCTCTTAGCCCCAAATATTTTCCTAAGAACCTTACTCTCAAAAACCCTTAATCTCTGTTCCTCTCTCAAAGTGAGAGTCCAGGTTTCACAACCGTACAGAACAACCGGTAATATATTTGTTTTATAAATTCTAACTTTCAAATTTTTTGACAGAAGACTAGATGACAAAAGCTTCTCAACAGAATAATAACAGGCATTTCCCATATTTATTCTGTGTTTAATTTCCTCCCGAATGTCATTTATGTTTGTTACTGTTGCTCCAAGATATTTCAATTTTTCCACCTCTTCGAAGGATAAATCTCCAATTTTTATAGTTCCATTTCATACTATATTCTGGTCACGAGACATAATCATATACTTAGTCTTTTCGGGATTTACTTCCAACCCGATCGCTTTAATTGCTTCAACTAGAATTTCCGCGTTTCCCCTAATCATTTGTGGATTTTCTCCTAACATATTCACGTCATCCGCATAGACAAAAAGCTGATGTAACCCGTTCAATTCCAAACCCTCTGTTTTATCCTGAACTTTCAGGCTTCGTCAGAATACATTGAAAAACATATAAATACATTAAAAAAAACACTAATAAAATAAACAGTAAAATTTAAGTAATACAATGAAAACATTAAATAATTTGAAACTTTTAAATTGAAGAAAACTAACTAAATTGCAATTAAACTTATTTACTAAAATACAATTTCATACAAATTTGTGTTGAAAAACTCAGCAACAAAATAAAAAGGATGATTTAATAACCAATTGTACATTGTAATATTGTAATATTGAGTTGGGAGCTTATTATATAATTTCATCCCCATAATTAAAAAGTTTGTGTTGCTCTTGTGTAATCTACAATATGGAATATTAATTTGTTCACTATTTCTAATTTCATGATCATGTATATTGGCCACTAATGAGTAACTGTCGATATTTTGTCGAGTGTGAAGTACTAGATCATATATACAAATTTATTATTGTTAAAATCCGTGATTGTCTGAAAAGTGGCCGACAATGTTCCAGATAGTTTGATTTACATAAAATTCTAATGGCTTTCTTTTGTAAAATCAAGACGCTTCCAATTTTGGTTCCATTTCCTCAGAAAATTAGGGCATATCGAATTATCGACTGAAAGAAAGAAAAGTAGGCACATCTTAAATAATTCTGAGAAACGCAAGTCGTTAATTTCTTTAACAAATACCGTATAAAACTCTTGATAGCTTTGTGCATATGTTTTCGATGTGCTTATCCCACGTTAAACTGGTGTCTATAAAAAGTCCTAGAAATGTCGTGTAGTCGAGTCTGTTGTCCTTCTGTTGTCATTCATTCATTCATTCATTCATTCATATAGTTTTCTACATAAGGGCAGGTCATTCACTGCAAATCCAGCATTCTTTAATCTTCCTTATTTTTCACCTTCGTCTTATTATCGCCGCGGCCTCATGCTTAACATGCCGGCATCAAACAATATCGTGCGGCGTGCTTTTAAAACATAACTTTGTCGACCGATTGTTGCTCTGTAGATTTCACTCTAAGCGTCACGTTGTCACATCTAATTCCTCGATAAGAATAAGCACTAGTTTGTTATATTGTTAAATGGCTATTATTATTATTACTATTATTATTATTATTATTATTATCATTATTATTATTGGCAGGGCATGTAGCACGTATGGGCGAATCCAGAAATGCATATAGAGTGTTAGTTTGTAGACCGGAGGGAAAAAGACCTTTAGGGAGGCCGAGACGTAGATGGGAGGATAATATTAAAATGGATTTGAGGGAGGTGGGGTATGATGATAGAGACTGGATTAATCTTGCACAGGATAGGGACCGCTGGCGGGCTTATGTGAGGGCGGCAATGAACCTTCGGGTTCCTTAAAAGCCATTTGTAAGTAAGTAAGTATTATTATTATTATTATTATTATTATTATCATCATCATTATTTCATATACGAGTACGTTGACGTTCTGAAGTCTTAATAATAACTCTTTAATACTAATTTTTAATCACATACCTTAATGTTAGTCCCCAACACAAGACATTGCAACCTCGGTTTTAGTCCACGTGGATTAGACAAGTAGGTGTCATTTTATAATGGAAGCAGCTTATTGGTCGCAACCTGAGAGGATAAAAACATTGAAACTGAGGCGAGTGATTGGAGCGGCGACACAAGAAATTGAAAACAATAATACAATTAAATTTCAAAGACCTGCCGAATGTTAAACATGAGACCGCGGCGATAATACAAGCAAGCATTCTCATGGGAGCAGATAAAAAAAAAATATTTTTTTCTTCCACCGTGTTAATAATCTCAAAACAAGTGCTTACACAAATTTTGGCCATTCGAGCGCAATTGCGAGAGTCGTACAGAAAATAAATTTCCCTGGAGCCATTTACAGAAAGAAAACACTATTTCATGACAAAAATATTGGAACAGATACAGCAATATTGTTGAGCTATTTTTCAACATATTCCCCATTGGAATTGAGACTTTTGTCATACTTTTGGATCAACAGAGAGGTGCAGACGGTTGTCACACATTTGTTCCGATCCCGGGGACTAGACTTCTACGACACGGCATACAAAAGTTAATCCCATGATGTGACAAATTTCTCAATTCCAGTGTTGAATATGTTAAAAAATAGAGCAACAATTGCTGTATCTGTTCCAATAAATCTTACGTGAAATTGTGTTTTCTTTCTGTAAACGGATCCAGAAAAACTTACTTTCTAGACAGCCCTGGTAATTGCGCCAAAATTTATACAAGCTCTTGTTTTGACAATATTAACATGGTGGAAGAAAAAAATTAACTTTTTTATCTGCCCCCATGAGAATGTTTGCTTGTTAGTCTCCGCATACAATTCTTATACCTTAATGTTGGCTATCATCTGATATCTTCTTCTGCCTCGAACTTTTCTGTTTACCATTTCGAGTGCATCCTTCAGTAGACAATTTCTTCTTAGCCAGTAACCCAGACAATTTTTCTCTCTTCCCGATCAGTTTTAGCATTATTCTAGCACAGCTTCATTTCTTAAAGCCCCTTCAGAAGAGGCTACTTTTAGGAGCCACTTGTGAATAATAGATATAAATGAGGGGCTTCAAACGCAGCCACAGCCACAGATTAGTGGCGCTGCAAACACTCTGAACAGTTAGCGCTATACATGCAATTAAATTATTGGGTTCATATGGGGCCACAGCCACACCATTATTTTAGTGGCGCGTGAGTGATGTTGCTAACGGAGACTATTGGGCCACCAATTCTTTACACCGCCACGACAGTATACAGTGTATAGTGTCACGGTGTCTTTTTTTTTTTTTTTTTTCAAATTTCATCAGTAATTTCTGCTAGAAGCTCTTGAAATGATTTCTTAAACATACGAAAAAAAAAAAAACTTTTTATCGTCCTCATGTAAATCATCAAAGTATGAAATGGCCGTCGATTCTGTCTTCCCAAAACCAATGGATGAATTCAGACTCTTCTTCTATTTTTGTCTATTCTTTCTCCGTATGATCAAAGTTACCAAAAGTATATTTCCCTCTGTATCCGCGTTCACTGGAAGACTAAAAAATTCTCTAAAAAAATTAGTGTAGCAGTGCTTCAAACGCGCGTTCGCAGCGCCACTAACGCTCGTTCTTAGCGTCACTAACGTGCACTCGAGCCACTAGTGGCGCTGCTAAGTGGCATCGACTGCAGGGGCCCTTATTCTGTCTGTTCATATCACCCACTTCATTCTTCTCCATATCCAAATTTCTAATCGTTTCTCTTCACTTCGTCGTAAAGTCTACGTTTCTGCTCCATACAATACCACACTCCATCAAAGCACTTCACTAGTCTCTTCATTATTTTAGTAGCTCGTGAATGGCACTGCTAACGGATGACTTTTGGGCCACCAATTCCTTACACCGCCACGACAGTATACAGTCTATAGTGTCACGGTGTCTTTTTTTTTTTTTGTTTTTTTTTCGAATTTCATCAGCAATTTATGCTAGAAGCTCTTGAAATGATTTCATGCAAAAAAAAATTATCGTCCTCACGTAAATCATCAAAGTATGAAATAGTCCTCGATACTGTCTTTCCAAAACCAATGGATAAATTCAGACTCTTCTTCTATTTTTGTCTATTCTTTCTACGTATGAGCGAAATTACCAAAAGTATATTTCCCCCTGTGTCCATGTTCACTGGAAGACTGAAAAATTCTCTAAAAAAAAATTAGTGTAGCAGTGCTTCAAACGCGCGTTCTTAGCGTCACTAACGTGCACTCGCAGTGCCACTAACGAGCCACTAGTGGCACTGCTAAGTGGCCTCGACTGCAGGAGCACTTATTCTGTCTGTTCATTTCACCCACTTCATTCTTCCCCATGTCCACATTTCAAAAGCTTCTAATAGTTTCTCTTCACTTCGCCGTAAAATCTACGTTTCTGCTCCATACAATACCACACTACACTCAAAGCACTTCACTAGCCTCTTCATTACTTATTTTTTCAAAGATCCGCAGATGCTCCCTTTTTCTATTAAAAGCTTGCAAGCAATCTGTTATAGAAAATGGACTCGAAAAAGGAAAGGTCCTTATGCAGACACCATTTCCTAGTTCTGAAGAACAAAGGGAAACCACAAACTTTTCAACTACTGAGATACAGTCTTAAGGCCCATTCACAATAAAAATTAAACATAACCGTAACATAAACACAGAAGTTTGCGCCTAGGCTACCAAATGGGATCATTCACAATGATTCACATAAGCATTGACATAAACATTACCGTAAGACGTTAACATGAAAGTTTGCAAACTCCAGACTTTCATGCTTATGCTTACGTGATTTGCAAACAGAACACAATCGTGGAGCGCTGAAATATACGACAGAATATGAGGAAATGGCGGCGTAGTTGTTATGTTTCCATGGTTACCAAGTATGTTTCTGTTATGTTTATGTTCCCATCGTGAATGATGGTATGACTTCTTGATTTTACGGTAACGTTTATATTCTTAAGTTAACGCTTACGTTATGTTTATTTTTCATTGTGAATCAGCCTTTAGCTTTCACATGTAATTTCCTTTAAATTATGTGAATAATAATGATTGTATTAATTACGTACATTGAAATGAATATAATAACTAGTGAATTAGTCTTTCAGTTCTCTGGAGCAAATAATATTATAGTAATAAAAAGAAATCAGATTTATGATTTATATTCAGAGACCGTGACGTAACATGAAAATTACATTAACGTTCGTAACCAGGCAACCAGTTCGTCGTCACTCATTTGTTTAACAAGTGAGGAGATTAGAATTCAGAAGATGTGCAGAGTTTCAGCTTTAAGCGCGGTTCCTCTTTATCTCCCGAGACAATGACATACAGTTCTCAATGGCTCCCGTAATCGGGCTGGATCACAAGTAGCAAAAATTGGATAAAACCTGCGTCTCTGTCACGTGACTTGTGTTTTATTCGACACGTGTATGCAACTGTTTCTTACTGGTCGTTAATGACTAATGAACCGGCGGCGAAGGGAAAGCGCGTCTTCTTTAGAAGCCCCTTCGCTTTCTCTCGGGACAAGGGTGCGTACAGGACTTCCTGCGTAACGTAAGCAGTTCTGTGCGTGATACACATTTTACTGATCACCAGTTATACAGGGACATCATTTTATTTTTACTTCAATTTTTATTGTACCTGAGTTTTTGAATGTACTTCACTCCCACCCCTTCTACTAATGAAATTCCAACTGTCCTCCACACAGAATCAAGGCCGCATATAGTAAACAGCATTGAGTTAGTGAGTATAGTACGTTCCAGAAATATGTTCGTGTTTTCCAGTGACGAAAGAACTTTCAATATTGAATCATATTTTCGCACAGGTATTATCCGTTTGCCTACGTCGCATCCAGATTTCCTCCACCTGCTTCTGTTGGCCCCTCTGTAAAAGCTGGGCTGTCTTAGCTCTTTTCTGAAAACATTAATTTCTGTTAGGAATTGGACGTTTACGTAATATTATACAACTGTTTAAAATAACTTAAATAAAAGGGCCTCGTTAAGTAATTAACTGCCACATGATTTTCTCCCTTTCTACGATCCTGCGGCATAACCACTTGGACGGACAGTAGATAGCATGTCTGAGTAATTATATCCGTGCGGATCGGGCAGAAGTGAAGATTGAATTTACAGTATGTAAGGTACTCTTTTATAGAGTAGGTACAGAATTATTTCAACATGAGTTACTAGTACGAAGGACGAAACTGGTAATTGGAATTAGGTACAATAGTCTATAGTGCGATAATATACACAAAAGAACTGAAGCCTGTATCGAAATGAACGGCCACATTTTCAAAAATGTGTTTAAATATCCATTTTATGACTATTTTTCAATTTAACTTCATTCTCTATATTGTACGCTAATTGCTGTAGACAGTATAATATACACTGCATAATGAATACGTTCCCATGGATAACTCAGTTCGTGAGTAAAAACACTTATTTTTAATACAGTACTGCATTTTGATTAAACAAAAACCTAATGAAAATTATCGAACTCGAAATCGCGATATTTCCTAGTTTATGTAAATGCATGAACTACTTTTCTTCCCTCCTATACTTAGTAAAGTGATTTGTTTGTGTTTTACGCCAGTATCATCGAACTACAGTCGTGGAAGAGGGTAGCAAACTGTGTTTCCGGTTCTCTAAAGGTATAGCTAGGTTAATGTTAAAAATGTTAGTAAAAACAAAATGATGTCCCTGTATCTTCACTTCTTTTCCTATCCAGTAAGGTGTAACCTGCAAAAGATCTCAGATATTTCATCTCTGCTGCTTCTATTCTTCTTCCTTCTTTTCCTGCAGTTCTGTGTGAGAATTTGTAGCTGAAGTTTGTGCACCCACGTGTTAAAAAACAGTTCATAAATTTCAATTAAAGAATATAATATTGTGTGCCTTTATCACTAGGCACGAATTTCGTTGTTTAACTTCTAACAATGATTTTTTATGTCGTACTACGACTACCCTATTCTGTTAGGACTGATAACTTAAGAGAAGGTTTGCTACTGCGTCCGAATTCCGCCAATGACCATACTCATATACATCAGAATTTGTTTATAATTACCAGGGAAAGGAATTTGGAGTATTATGAAGTATTGTGAAACGTAGTATAGATATTCGTAGCTCAGTGACTGTCAAGCGAGCTGCGTCACAGAGCATGGACGAGTACAGTCCACTTCATACAAATTTACACGCAACGTGCTGTAAATGTATTTCAGAATAAACAAATGTTATAGTTTAGTGACTTATAGTGGCCTACATACATAATCTGCATTTCATTTTGAACTACACGTGTTTTTCTTGGCAACGCACAAGACACAAACAAACAACATTACAAATATACATAATTAAATATCAATCTCTGCATTGTCTTTTGTATGGAACTCGCCTCTGAATATGTATGGTTTTCTGTCCGGAGCGTGTTAAATTAAAACCTTTATTTACAATATCATATAATATGATAATATGTATACAACGTATACTATAGTATTTACAATATATGCATATACTACAATATTTATAATATAGCCTAATACAGTATCATTAAATGGCATTTTCAGTTATTTTAACATGGAAAAACTCCGTTCTACATCTGCAAAAACAATTGGAAAGTACTTGAAACAAGATACGTCAATTAAATTCACATGTTGAATGACGTCATTGGGACACGTCTTTGTTAGTACATCTGAAATCCGACTAAGAATACTGTACCTATCATTTTTAATCAAAACTCTGTTCATTTTTTCACCAACACGTTTTCCTATTTCACATTCTACTGCACTCTGTTTATTTACAATAGTCCTCATAATATTTGTTTGCTCAACTACTAGTTCTACCCCTGACTTTACTAATCGAATAATGGCATCCGGTAAATATAACAAATTTGACTTAATATCCATGACTTCTTTTTCGACTGTTCTATCATTTAGCAGTTCCTGGCGTGTTTGAATCGCAGCCGCGTCATCGTGTTCGAAAGATTGGACCACTTTCTTCACAGACTGGAGGTGATGTGCGTAATAATTGCAAGCTTATAACCATGACCCCCATCTCTTACGAACTGGACATGGGGGAAGCGACAATTTAGGGAATTATTTCCTGAATTTTGTTACTAGGTCTGGAGGTTTTACAAATATAGTCTTTCAATTTTGTATTGTTAGTTGGTTTCACTTTCGGCATTGTACCTGCACTTCACTACTCTGAACTGCAAACCTGCATGTTGAAGTTCTTATGCGACAACTGTCCCGTTCACTGTTGTTGACGTGCAGAGATATGCGAGTATGTCATGGAGGGGAGGACTTGGTATAAAGGGTTGTAAACAAATGGCTGTGTAGATACCAATACTAGCTTTTACTGCTCCAAATTCCGTTCCCTAATAATTACACTATCATTACAGTATAATATAATAGAGTTTATAATATTATTTCCTGAAATAAATGATTATTTTTCCGTTTTATTAAGATTTTAGTTACAGTCTTTATTTTATATAGCATTCCTGCAGCATTGCCGCAGTGACGTCAGACCTCAGCGAAGCATCAAACTTACCCCCTACCTTCCCCTTCCCCCACTCCATGAAAATACTGCGAGTGTACGTGGCGGATTATACTGGATTGCTGTACTTCGGAGCTTCATTAGTGATGCAATGTCTTTCGCAGAATCATATGAATCGAGATATCACGCTTACAAGAAAGGCGGTTCTTTCATTTCTCATGTTTAGGATTAGTTACAAATATTTAGGACGCGAACTTAAATATGTACATTCTTAAAATAGATCACCTGTTATACGAGTTCAAAGAACACAGATTCAGTGATTTTCAAAGGATGGAGAAAGATTTCAATATTTTTGCCACTCCTTTTCATGTTTAAATTGAAAATGTTATCCCAGAATTGCAGTTAGAGATACTGCATTTGCAGAATGATGGCTTCTTGAAAGCAGAATATGAAGGTCTACTGGGGGCTAAAATTTTTTAAAAGATGTCCAGTACTACATATCCACTGCTTAGACAGTTTGCTTCAAAAATAATGAGTGCCGTCATTTCCCATAACTGTGGTCCTGGAACATAACTATTGTCCACGATACAACTATTCAAATTTTGTACTCCTTGACATAGTACCTCGTTTATCTATATTCTTGCTGTACTGTAGTTTGAATTCAAGTCACTGCAGCTATCTACGAACGGTCTATGTTACTTCTACAATGATATTTGAATGGTTGTATCGTGGACCATAGTTGTGTTCCAGGACCATAGTTATGGAAAATGCCGGTATGTATTCATCAACCTGCCAGTGCAAACAGCTGTTTTCTAAAATAAAATTTATAAAGTCTAGTCACAGATCCCGCTTAAGCGATGCTCATCTCCTTGCACAACTGAAAATAGCATGCACAGATATAAATCCCAATTTCAAAGAAATTGCTTTGAAAAATGATTAATTAAATATCATGTGAATGGACTATTCTAATTACGTACGTATGGTAGGCAGGAGTGTAGTGGCGCAACTGTCTGTAAATCCGTCACTGCACTGTAGAGTGCAACCCCTGCCACAGTATGTAGTTGCCATTTACAACCGGTCTTGTGGGTTGCGTTCATTTTGCCCACCACTGCTATAGCTAATGCGTACAGATTATCTTTTTTTAAATCCCTTTCAAATCTAAAGGATTTCTGAGCCACGGGAGGTTTTAAAAATAAAGATACATTACACCGGACTGATAGAGTGGAAAAAATTTCACTTTACCGCCGCTTGAGACAATCAGCGTATTCCGAATCTCACCGGTCCGGTGGCATCAATGACGTCACGTTGCAGCGAAATAAGGAACAAAACTGCTGGAAGGATCGATGGCTGTCATGGCGACTGTACAAGTTGTTGTCTGTGCTACGCTAGCAAAATTTGGCGAAATTTACGTACTCCCATCTCGTTCAAAGAAAAGAGAGCATAAACAATTTATTTCTTGAACCGGTAGTAATAACTGGTCCGTTGACATGTTCGCTCATAAGCCATTAACATATTGTTTTTACGTTGTGCTCATTACAAACAATACAGCAGAACACACCGCCATGACACAACAGTGCACGATGTTATTCGCCTGCTAATTCCTGCCCTATACAAGAACCAATCAGAATCACTGATGGCGGCTGATGGAGACTGCCACCACCTCTGCAAGCTGATGGCACCGGTGCGACACCGGTGGAGCATCAATGACGTCATCGGTGGAATTCGGAACACCGTGATGCCATCGGATTGCTCACCGGTGAGGTTCGGAATACGCTCAATGCTCAACAACGAAAGACAAAAGAAGCGCAGCTACAAATATTCAAGTGACGTAGACTAAATCTCTATTTCCGGCAGCGGAAATTGAACCCAGGACCGCTACGTTCACAGTCACATTCCTCCTATTGTTCCACAGCAACGAACTGTATATAAAGTGAAAGAATGGAGGGAAAATAAAGCTGTTCCAGGTCATTATGTACTGCCGTGTCGCGAGTGGGAAGGCACGCTCGGGGATGCAACAAAATGTCCACAACCGTGGAATTAATTTGACTGCGAGCTGGAATGCGTGGCCATCACCGTATCAGCGCCCGGCCGGCGTATTGTTTCAACTTAACGCGAATGCACGAACTGATACATAAACTAATCAAAAATCAATACACAGTACAAATATAAATCTTTATTTCATATTATGTGCTAGAGTTCCTCGTCCATATTTTATTACTAGGGGGCCAATGTTGATGAAAAGTCATCCTCTTATTTTTCACATTAAGACCGTGCATATTAATATGTTAATATCAACAGTAATCTCACTAGAAGTTTTGATTTATCTAGAGAAAATCAAAGCTCGAGTGGGATTTAATTGACTATTACACGATTACAAGAAAGTACAGGGTGTCCACCATGAACCTGACACATTTGAAATTGCTGTATAATTCATACTGCTTGGGGTAAAAAGAAAAGAATGCATGCAATATCAAGAGTAACTCATCAAGTCAATTGTCTAGAGGGGTAATATCCGGTGATCGAGGTGGCTATCTTGTCGGTCCATCACGCCCAATCCAGCGACCGGGAAATTGTGTGTCGAGAAATTCTCGAACGATCAGCCTCCAATGTGGTGGGGCGCCGTCCTGTTGAAAGATGACGTTCGGCTGCAAATGCATTAACTGACGCACAACAAATTGATCCAACATGTCGAGGTAGGTATTGCGCGTAACTGTTTGTTCTGCAAGGAAAAAGGGGCCGATGATCAAATTGTGCATCAATCCGCACCACACATTTAATTTCGGGCTGTCACGAATGTGTTCCACAATGCAGCGTGGGTTTTCTGACCCCCAAATACGCGCATTATGTGTGTTGACTTTGCCCGATAAATGAAAAGTGGCCTCATCAGAAAAAGCAATGCGAGTTAAAAATGTTGGGTCTTCATCAATGTGCTGTAACATGTCGATAGCAAATGCCTGCCTATTATTACCGTCATATGGTTTCAGTTCATGAACCAACTGCAATTTGTATGCATGAAACCCAAGAGAGCGATGCAGTATCTTATGTACCGTGGACTTCGGCATCTGCAGCTCTCGTCCCGCTTGTCGAACTGACTTGCGTGGACTTCGTTCATACGCCTGTCTCACTGCTGCTACAAGCTCCTCTGATACGCGCACATTACCGCCACCATGCAATTTCACCACACTTCCCGTTGCCAAAAAGTGCTCTTTCCATGTCTTAATGGTGTTCCGTGATGGTGGGTCCTTCTGGAACACGCGCCGAAAGTTGCGTTGCAGTTTAATCACCGAATTTGTTTCAGCATACCACCAGATCGCTTGTGCTCGCTCTTCCGCTGTCGCCATTTTGACTAAAGCTACCGCAGCGCCACGTACAACCTCTCGCGCGGATTTTTAAAAATAGCCAACGAAATTTCCACAGTTTCTCTACATATTGCAATGCATGTTACCAACTTATTTTCATTCATTGATTTTTGGCAGCCAAATGAAATGTGTCAGGTTCATGGTGGACACACTGTATATAAAGATTAGAAGTAACGAAGTACTCCAATACAATAAAATATTAATTGACTTACGAAAATACAACTGTCTTCAAATGTATTATTGTACCATCTCAACATTACAAATATTACACTAGATGCATGCTAAATGGCAGTAGTGTCTTTATACAGACACTGTAATGATTACTATTCAATAAATCTTAATATTAAACAATCTCTGATACGTGATTATCCATAATATCATATAGCAGAAGTTCTTTTTATCCTCTCAGAGCAGAAGCTATAACATAACCTAACTAATATACACAAATGTTAGAAAAGTTTTAATCAACGACGATGACAAAAAATAAACATGAATAATTTTAAAAGGAATAATTATTGAATGTACAATTTTCAAATTTGAATGTGGTTGGTGGTTCAATTGATGTTATATTGGACGTGTGCGTAATAGAAGTGGAACTCGTTGATTTAGGCCTACATGGTGTATTCAACTTATTCAGAATTTCCGAATGGTGCTCTTCATTTATTTGTAAATCGGATTTCAGAAGATGCATGGGTATGATCAGTGATTTTTATTAATTCTTGTTCTTGAATGCCAATGCGAGTCATATTTGAAACTGCTGTGCATCGACTGGAGTGGTTTGTAATTTTATATATATTTTTGACGTCCAGACCAGCGCAGTTTCAAATGTTGGGAAACAAAGAAACAAATGCTAGGGACGCGATAAAATTAAACAAATGCTAGGGACGCGATAAAATTGTGCGATAAGCAGCCATGATTGGTTGAAATACGTCCTTTTGTACCGTTTTATTGGTCAAAAGTAGTATGATGTAGTAAGAGTGTAATAGTCAATGTAAACAATTAATTTGTTATGCTGCATTTTTTTTTTGCATTTTTCGACGTTTAGAACTAATAGGTAATTTATATATTTTTTCGGCATTTTTTAACCATTTTAGATAATTTGGAATGCATTTTACTTTCTTTATCGATAGGTATGTTTAATCTTTTTCTAAACAAATAGGTCAGTAATAATTACATAGTGAATAAACGAATAACAGTGAAGTTTGAGTTTTATGGTTTAATCACAGTATAAGAAGAATCAGTAGGGGCAACTGTTGTCGGCACCTTTGATGTTGTTGGTACTAAATTCAAGCTCAAGGTCTAGTTCTCAATGAATTCAACTATGTAGCTAGTATCAAACCACTATCAAAATATTAGTAAAATATGTATTTATTTTATTGGTCAGTAATACGAATGGTCGGAACAAATTCCGGATGACTGATAATGAAATTAATAACGTTTTAAACAGTAATTGCGGTAGTAAATTATTACTAATGCAATAATAAAGCACTGCTTCATATTTCAAACTTATAGCTATAATAGCTTTTGAGAAAAGTGTACCTAAAGTATAAAAAATGTAATTTTGAGAAGAAGAAGTCGATAAAGTTCAAAGTTGCTACAGTTTTCAGTGCATCCGTGGAGTATAATCATCTTTTCAGAATGGTCCCACCGCACATAATGTTCAGAATTGAGTAAGGAATAATATTACTGTATATAAATATCTAAAAACCGATATTTTGGTCAATTTTAACATATACGAGTTCTCTTGTAGTACGTACGAAATATTTAAGGAATGGTGTAGTAATAAGGGTACCAGTGTCTGTGAAAAGTCGTTGCGTGCTTTCTCTTTTTTTTTTTTTTAAAGTCAACGGTATTAAAGACACCATCAAGTTTGTGGCGTGAGTATTCAATTTTGAAGACAGTTACTGTTCGACCGAGTGGTTTTGTCGCATCTCGATTTCCCTCATCCGTTTCCGCTGACCTCTCTGTAAAGGCTAATGGCTCGAATGTTAAGGCTGGTTCACAATAAACCGGGAACGAGAACCAGAATGAAAACGAGAAGCAGAGGACGTGAATATGAAAATTTTTGATTCACAATAAACCGAGAACGTAGACGACTATGCATATCAATATGTATGTCAATAACGATATGTAAAGTCGATATTACGCATTCTGATGTTATTTGTGTATAATTGACCAATGGCGTTCTCTCATGAGTACAAGGCAGCCAAAATAAACACAGGTTAACCAACTTCGAAATTTCAACTGAAACATTTCATTAGGTACGGTACTATAAATATGCCCATGCATCTTTATTATCACAAGCTATTTTAAGTCTACCATAACGTAAAATAATTAGAGAACAAACATTTGTAATAGAACAAAAATGAACACAACAGTAGTTATTGAATTGAAGCACGGATATGTAGTGTGTAATACAACCAATACAGTAATAAAATATGATTCACTTACGATCGGTGTTCAAAGATGCAGCTATTTAAAGCCACGTATTCTCCTTCATTTTCTCATCTTTATACGAGGCGCGCCGCTTATCGTAAACGTGAGGATTTCAATATTAGAATTTCATCAAATAAAACTTGCTCCATGATGCACAGCACAGAACAAAATAATGCATAGGTTATGTCACGGTCTTTTTGCTACAAAATACACGACGACAAAATAGCTTTTAGATGGCAATAGAATGAATCTAGTGGGCTCTGATCGGAAACGTGAACGCCAAAGTTGAAACTTGGCCAACTCTCCGTTCCCGATCCCGGGCTCCGGCAAGCTTTTCGTTAATTGTGAATGCTCACATTTAAATGTACACATTTGAACAATTTTACCGTTTTTGTTTTCGTTCCGATTCTCGTTTCCGGTTTATTGTGAACCAGCCTTTAGCCTCTTTCCTGAAAATATTTGCTATTCGGAATTGGAAGTCTACGTAATATTATACAACTGTTGAAGATAATTTTAAGAAAAGGGCCCGTAAAGTAAGTAACTGTCACGTAACTTTCCCCATTCTGCCGACCCTGCGACATAACCAATCGCCCGCACCTGTGGAGTAACGGTTAGCGCGTCTGGCCGCGAAACCAGGTGGCCTGGGTTCGAATCCCAGTCGCCGAAAGTTACCTGGTTGAGGTTTTTACCAGGGTTTTCCCTCAACCCAATGTGAGTAAATGCTGGGTAACTATCGGTGCTGGACCCCGGACTCATTTCACCGGCATTATCACCTTCATTCCATTTAGACGTTAAATAGCCTGAGATGTTGATACAGCGATGTAAAATAACCTAACCTATTTCTAACCAATCGTTCGGACAGTATTTTCTTAGAGGAAAATATTTATATATCGAAACACCTAAACTGAGTGGACATAAGGCACATTAGTTCTCTAGGAAAGAAAGCTTAAGTGAAAAGATGGTTAGCAACGATAAAATCCATTTACGTCCCTAAACACAAGGTAATAACAGCATACGACAATGGGAATTGAAAAACAGTCCTTCAGCTTATTGTCAATAAAAATCGTGCACGATATCCCACATTTTTTGCACCAGTGTCGTTGATATTACTATGCCAACATAAACGTAACTTGTGCCATAAAATTAATATTATTAAACGATTTTTCGTTGAATAATATTATTTATGCTCGACCATGCCGAAATTTAGTAATTATACACCTGGTAGCAGTCCTTTAATGCATGTCATTAAAGTACACCTATTCATTAAAGTTCAGGTTTTCGATTATTCTCAGATATGCAATCGAAATACAACGAGAGAAACGTCACGGAGGCTGGAAATCCAATACTGTCGCAGAAAGTTATGTTTTGTTACTATAATAATTAGCGTTAATTGTAAATAATATTCAAATAAATTCAATTTGTCATCTCGTTTTTCAATTCTAAATTAATTTCCAGGTTATATCAAAATTAGTTCATGTTACATTACATCAAGGTCAATGACATTATTGTTCCTCGGAAAAAATCAATACTTTCGCGTCTGCGCACATCTCACAATTCAAGAGCTATGAACAAAGTCACTTCCTATCTTCTGTCAGATACAAATAAAATGTATACTTCTGAATAATTTAAAGTTAGAAACATGGTCGAGCATAAAAAGTCGTATCAAACTTGCCTATAATGGTAATTAAGACGCTCGTATGAAAATTATGAAACTCGCTTGCGCTCGTTTCATAAACAAACATACTTGCGTCTTAATTACTATCATTATAGGCCCGTTGCATAATGTACTATTTTTGCACGATCATGTATTTTGTTGTATTTACTGCTACTGTTCTTAAGCCTTGAAAGTTAGAATTCCCACACAGAAACTTATTGCTAGGGAAACCATTCTTCATAACATAAAACTATACTGAAATAGACCCATTACAGTACACTTATTGTTACTCAGTTATCACATTGCAGCTTTGCGACGGCTTTGGAATAATATTGCTTTAAATGTTTAATGCAAAATATATTATATTTCCAATTTTAAAAATATGATCCTGCAAAAGAATGTTGTACAATTTGTGAAGAATCTTCGAGCAACAGTGCATATTACTGTGGAATCCCGGCCACCAAGTCACTCAACTGAGTGCGCTCCGTGTATAATGGCAGTTGACTTAATAAAATGTCAATATACTTGTTTAACTTGGAGTCAGGCCACAAAGGGAAAAACACTGGAGGCGAGAGATTCGATCCGGTGCCGTGGATTGAACTTGGGCGTAGCTCAATGGTTAGAGAGATTGGTACGTACAACCAAGGACCTGGGTTCGATCCCCGATGCGGAGCAAATTTTTCTCCTCTAATATTAATTGTTACCGTAACAGACATATTCTGTAGGACCAAAAATTAAATTTTTTTTGCTGTGTACAGAATTTTTTTTCAATTTTTAACTAAAAATTACATTACTCTTACACACTAATCACAAAAATTGTTACAGATCACACCACTTCTAGTAACTTGATTCTTTATAGTTCAATTTTGCATTCTAATGTACAGTCTTAAAGAGTTTACAAGAATGACGTGATTTGTAACAATTGTTGTGATAAATATGTAAGAAAAATATAATTTTGTGCTTAAAAATTGAAAAAAAAAATCTGTATGAAGCAACTATGGAATTAGCGACACATTTTTAGCTTCAAAAACTAACCAATTAAAGAAAGTATACTTCTGAATATTTCATTTTCTATTTGTAACATTCTTTTATCCTTAAAACTGACGAAAAATTTTTTAACAACTTCAAATTAGTGTAACTCTGAGAATATTGAGAACTAGCCGTACCCGTGCGCTCCGCTGCACCTGCTAGAAATAAATATAAAGTAATTACATAATTACTGTAAAATAGGACGTTTGATCCAGGGAACATTCGTGTTTGATAGAAGGATAAATCTTTTAATATGTTACTTAATTTAAATTGTAATTAAATAATTAAAATGCGATCATTTTGGTCCAGAGACCACTCATTTGGTATAATGACAATTGTTTTAATATGTTTCTTAATTGTTATTACATGTAACCATAGTTTAATGAAGATTGACATATCATTTAGTAATTAATTAGCTTCCGATATTACTTCATATAAACACAGAAACATTCTCTGTAGGCTATGTTTAATAGCTTTCGATTGTTGTTTTCCAAGGCCCCTTATAGACGAAGTCACTTGTTTTTATTTCATTACAGCGCCTTAGATGTCGTTGTTATCTTAATTTTAAAACCCATTTATCTCATTTAATATCAGTCCTATCAAATTTTTGTACAGAATAAAACTTATCGGAAATCATTTTTAAAGAAACCTTTGTTATGTAACATTTTTCATGAAAATTAATAATAAGGGAGATATTTCGATTTATTTAATTCAACCCCCCTCTTAAATAAGGTATTTTTATTGCTATATATCCTAAAATCTAAGTTACAACGAACTTAATTTATACTCCTATTTTCATATAAATCGTTTCAGCCATTATCGAGTGAAAAGGTAACAAACATCCAGACAGACAGACAAGACAGAGAGACAGACATAAAAACAAAAATTTCAAAAAAGCTATTTTCGGTTTCAGGATGGTTAATTATACAGAGTGTTTAAAAAATACGGGGCATAATTTCAGGTATGTATTTCCCACATGTAGACAATTAAAATAGTTCATTACAACATGTGTCCGGAAATGCTTCATTTCCGAGTTATGGCCTTCAGAACATTGAAATTCACCGGAACGTTTTTCTTTCCGCAGGCCGTTGTCATTACAGAAGATGTTCAAAATTTCCACCTCCTACTTGAATATAGACCTCACATCGATGTCTCATTGACCTGCGAACACGATCCCAAACTCCAGGAGTACTGCGTATGTCCTCAGAACATGCCACAATTCGATTCCGAAGGGATTCCAAATCAGGCACCGGAGACGAATAAACCAATGATTTTAAATGGCCCAAGTAGAAATCGAGAGGATTCAGATCAGGTGAGCGTGGAGGCCAAGCAATTGGGCCACCTCTACCTATCCATCGATCAGGAAACCTTCGATCCAAGTACCGGCGAGCCGTACGACTGAAGTGTGCAGGAGCGCCATCATGCAAGAAGTGAATGTGTTTACGATTGATCAGTGGAGTGTCTTCTAAAACATGAGGTATAGTTCCGGTGAATTTCAATGTTGTGAAGGCCATAACTCGGAAGTAAAGCATTTCCGGACACATGTTGTAATGAACTATTTTGATTGTCTACATGTGGGAAATACATACATGAAATTATGCCCCGTATTTTTTAAACACCCTGTATATGTTAGGACCAATTATTTTTGGAAAAGCGAAAATTACCAGAAAAACTTCGGCTACAGATTTATTATTAGTATAGATAAGGCCAAGGTTTACATGACATTTTTTGCTCAACATGTCTTCAAGAATATGCTACGTAAATAGCGGTAGCGCCTCGTGAATCACTCTGTATTTTGACAACTTTAAGTAAAGTATTGCTAATCATTATGTACCAAGCAAATCATAAAAAGAAGATGTATCGATAGAACTACTTCATACCGTTGTTATTATTATCTAGAAGAAGAGATTTCAATATTCTGAAGAAGTCTATAAATTTATAAAAGGCGTAGTCACAACGATTTTTGGTCTATTTCTGTTATATTTTTACACGCATATATCTTTTTTCCACGTGACCAAGTACTCTTCTTTTTACAACTCGTTCATTATAGTTTACACGAAGTTAATGGGCACAGAATTTACTTTGTATATACGAAGCACAGCTTCTCAAATGCCTTTTGATAATCAATGCATGCTCAATACGTACTTTGTCTTTGTTCTCCTGTTTGATGTACAGTAAAATTACTTAATGAACTGTTAATTGCCCGTAGCACCCTTGTCATTAATGTTTACAGTGTTCTGATGCTCGCCCAGACTGATGTTCTTCTGTATTTTTTGTTGACAAGGTTTAACGAGTTCTCCATTAATTTAATACTTGAGTGAATTTGTAATTAAAATAATAATATTACAAAGAACCCTCTGGTGTGGTCCAAATAGTAACATTCTCACCCATGAATGTGTGTTTGATTCCGGGCAGGAGATTTGAAATTTAACTCCCATCGGGAGAAAATGTGTATAGGGCAGACCAACTAACTTAATACCCTAAGGGTGAAACCTAACAATTTTTCCCCCATTACTACATATGCTAGTGGATTATGGTGATTTTCTAGTTTGAAGGTTGAATTTTCTTTTGCCAACTTCGTTTCGAATTTCGGTACTGACAAATACTACAACTGGTAGTGTTTTTGTAACTGTTATGTTGGTATTACAGTCGTAGCCGTGGTAAGCGTCTTCGGTACTGGCGTTCTTGAAAACTACCTACTACTAGATTCTGAGTAGTCTGATAGTGAAATTCGAACTTATTAATAATTAATTAATATTAGTAAAAAAGGTAAAGGTATCCCCGTAACATGCCATGAAGGCACTTGGGGGGTATGGAGGTAGAGCCCCATTCTTTCCATGACCTCGGCACTAGAATGAGGTGGTGTGGTCGGCACCACGCTCTGACCGCCTTTTACCCCCAGGAAAGACCCTTTTTATAGGAGGCTGAGTGAACCTCGGGGCCGTTCTGAAAGTTTGGCAACGAGAAAAAATCCTGCCACCACCTGGGATCGAACCCCGGACCTTCCAGTCCGTAGCCTGCTGCTCTACCAACTGAGCTACCAGGCCGCCAATTAATATTAGTATTAATATTAATACATAATAGTTATTTTATGTATTGTGTTGTGGTCATAATTCAAGAATAGTTAGATAAGTACAAATAGATAATATAATATACTTGGATATGATAATGCACGTGGGTAATTGATAAAAATACCATTTCACATATTAATGAATTTCTTTGGTGTTTAGATTTTTATTACAATGTCAAAGAGAGGAAATAGCGTGGCAGTGACTCCTCCAAGGAAGAAAATGTGTGCCATTCAGAGTACAGAGTAATACAGTACATAGGATCGTGATTTTACTACATGTGGTGATATCTGGTAACAGTTGGCAACACTGACAAGACGGAAATATTTCCTGTTTGGGAACTGAACTTATGTGATCCTCACTATAAGACATGACTAAGAGCCCCCCGAATGCCCGCTGTTCGTAAACATCACAATGATCAAGACAAACTGAGTTAACATAATTCAGCTTCAGTTTCCTTAAAAGCCATGAAATAGTACAAAATACAATAAGTTTCGTCAAAGTTAAAACTATTTACATACAAATTAGTTAAAATTACATTCAATATATTCCTGTACTAAATAAACGTTTTCTCTAAAAAGTATAACGTTTAATTTTGGTTTAAAAACTCTACTATTATCAATATTTCTAATATTAAGTGCAAATTTATGAAAACGTTTCACGCACACAACTTCTATGAAAAATTGTCTAGCTTTCTTTAATCAGGTAATCTTGTCGTACTTTAATTTTTATTGTAATTGTAATTGTAAATTTAATAGGCTATTAATTGTAATTTTATTCTTCATATTATAGTTATAATCCCCTGGTAGAGGGGCAGAGAAGGCCTGATGGCCTTATCTCTACCAGGTTAAATAAATAAATACTAAATACTAAAAAAAAATAACATTAACATATCACAATACCAATACTCACAAAATTGCAACTTCATTCAGAAAACTAAATTACAAGATAGCATACAAAACAAATAACACAACACAGAAATATCTAAATAATCACATTAAACATTCAAATAAATGTAATTCAACTGGAGTTTAGAAACTAAAATGCAATAGTTGCCCACATTTTTACATAGGACAGACAGGAAGATCCTTTCACACAAGATATAATGAACATATTAAAGCTATAACCAAACCCTACATCACATCAAATTATGCAGACCACATTATCAACAATAATCATGACTACAATAATATAGAAACAGATATGGAAATTTTACACATCACACCAAAAAGTTCACAGTTAAACATCTTAGAACAATACGAAATAACTTATATAAACGTACAATAACATACCCACAACATGTACTTAACACACAATTACAGTTGAATACCCACACATTATTCGACGTCATGATACGTCATAACACACAAACAACCAGCCTCCACCATAAGAGCAACACACCCCCACCCCACCATCGACAAATGCACATCTCAGAATCAAGATCACCAGTAGTTCAGGAGACACTGATGAAGACGTAACATCACGTCGAAACGGGCCGTCTGCCGAAGGTATATACCTTTTTAAAAATTTTAACACTTTTTAACGTATGACTAAGTAATTTTATGTAAAAAAATAGTTATTACAAACCTGGGCTAATCTACGTTAAGGAACAGTTATGTTATGGTTATTTTTAGACTCATGAGAATGTACCGTATTATACCACAGTCTAGTATATACTGTCACGAAGCTTAAGTTGTTGAGGGTACTAGGAACAATAGACTGTGCCGGTACTATTTCGCATTGTCTGTAATGAGGCGATAGTAGCGATCCTAGTGGTTAGCAACTATCTATGGATGCATATTTACTACGTATTGAGTTTCGTGACTGCATACTAGACTGTGGTATTACTAGATTTATATTCATCTAAATATTCATATACTTACTTTCTGGCTTTTAAGGAACCCAGAGGTTCATTGCCATCCTCACATAAGCCCGCCATTGGTCCCTATCCTGAGCAAGATTAATCCAGTCTCTGTCATCATATCCCACCTCCCTCAAATCCATTTTAATATTATCTTCCCATCTACATACTGATTGGGAAAAGTTACTTGGTTGAGTTGTCTCGGAGTTTCTCTCAGCCCATTAGAGCAAATGCTGGGTAACTTTTGGTGTTGGACCCTGGACTCATCTCGCTAGCATTATCACCTTCATCTCTCTCAGAAGTTAGATAACCATCACAGAGTCGTAAAATAACCAACTAAAAAAATATGACAGTTATGGAGATGAAGATGAAAGTGATGAAGATGAATATGGTGAGGAATATAAAAATTATAAAGATGAAGATGGTGGCATTAAAATTCTGAAAATGAAGATGAAAGTGATCACGATGATATGATGAAGAATATAAAAATTATGAAGAAAAATGGTGATACTAAAATTCTGAAGATGATGATGAAAGTGATGAAGATGAATATGGTGAGGAATATAAAATTTATAAAGATAAAGATGGTGGCATTAATTTCTAAAAATGAAGATGAAAGCAATGCGGATGAATATGATGAAGAATATGAAAATTATGAAGAAGATGCTGATACTGAAATTCTGAAAATGAAGGTGACAGCGATAAATTTTATTTTTATTGGGTTATTTTACGACGCTGTATCAACATCTAGGTTATTTAGCGTCTGAATGAAATGAAGGTGATAATGCCGGTGAAATGAATCCGGGGTCCAGCACCGAAAGTTACCCAGCATTTGCTCGTATTGGGTTGAGGTAAAACCCCGGAAAAAACCTCAACCAGGTAACTTGCCCCGACCGGGATTCGAACCCGGGCCACCTGGTTTAGCGGCCAGAAGCGCTGACCGTTACTCCACAGGTGTGGAGACAGCGATAAACATGATGAAGAATATAAAAAATATATGAAGATGAAAATGGTAATAAAATTCTGAAGAACAAAAAATTAAAGTGAAGGAAGCGAATGTGGTGAAAACTAGGAAAATTATGAAGCTGGAAATGTTGATATTAAAATTCTAAAAATAAAAATGAAATTAATGACAATAAATATGACGAGAAAATGAAAATTATGATGCTGTAGATAATAACATTAAAATTCTGAATATAAGCATTAATGTGACGGAGGTGAATATGGTGAGGAATATGAAAATTAAGAATCTGGAGATAATAACATTAAAATTCTGAAGATAAATAGCCTATTTAAGTGATGGAGGTGAATATAGTGAGTAATATGAAAATTAATAATCTGGAGATAAAAACATTAAAATTCTGAAGATAAGTAGCCTATTTAAGTGACGAAGGTGAATATGGTGAGGAATATGAAAATTATGAAGCTGGAGATGATAACATTAAAATTCTGAATATGAGCATGAAAGTGATGAAGGTGAATATGGTAAGAAATATGAAAATTATGGAACTAGAGATGATAATATTAATTTTCTGAAGTGAGATGAAAGTGATAGAGATTAATATGGTGAGGAATGTGAAAATTGTGAAACATAGATGGCGATATTGAAATTCTGAATTTGAAGATGGAAGTGATGAGATGAATACGATGATACTTAAAGTCTGGAGATGAAGATCAGATTGGTGTAAATTAATATCATATTATTGATGACAGAGATGTATATGAGAAAGTCTATTGTGGAATACAAACATGATCAATACGGAAGCAGAGATAAAGATGAATATGAAGGTGTTAACGGGCACTGGCGCGACTTGGGTACAAGTGGAACTCGTCCTCCTAGCTACTCGGGCATGGAGCTGAATCCTGTTTGGGCTATTATCAGGTTGGGTTTTTCTTTTAGGTTTACCAAGATGTAAGAAGAATAGCCGGTAATTCCATGGGAAATCTTGGGCCAATTTACCAAATATCATCTCGCTATCGTCAATCACATCGACATTAGATATCCAGCTACGCCGGTGGTATGGAAGAAGAAAGAAAGATAAAATAATAGTGACTCGAATTTATTTGTTACCTATTGATTACCGTTCTCATTCACGCTGTGGGCTACAATATTGAGCGTAAGCAAGATAAATTCATCATTTAAGAAACGAAAGACTTCAAATTTTGCCCCCATTAACTCCACAACCAGTGAGTTTTGTATAATTTGGCTTTCATTATACGTAATTTTACAGCATTCACTTCCTTCCGAAACAGAATCATCAAACTCGGTAATCCCATAAAAAAATCTCTTTCTTGGCAGTTATGGAAATCAAAACATAAATAAAAATGTCGCTGGAATTTCATCATCATTGCGGCCAATTCCCCTGTTATGTGGCCATATCGGCAAGAGTTAAGACTGCTTAAAAATGGTCTTAGAACACTACTTCTTCCTTTCGATTTTTATTTACGGAGTAGGCCTGCTTTTGTTTCTTTCATGTTTCTTCGGCGAAGATCCAGTCCAGCTATTAATCTTGTTGAGATTCTGAGTAACACGTTTTACGTATGCCGGCAAGTTACCAGCCCTCCAAAGAACCTTCAACCTGAAGGGCCAAGGGTTTTCGATTGGGGTCTTTTTTCCGTAGAGTAGATAGTTGCTTCCACCTCGGCTTAAGACATTCTTTTCCCTCCTTATGTTCAAAGTTTTCCTTCTTTTACATCAGATACGTCAGAACGGGATTTAAGAATGCGTTGCTTTGGATCGTCCTTGAAAGTGGGTAGTTTATTTTACTTACTTACTTACTTACTTATGTACTTATCTAGTCACTTAGTTACTTATTTACTTACTTATTATTTACTTACATAATGAGAACTTATTTATTTATTTATTTATTTATTTATTTATTTATTTATTTATTTATTTATTCGTAGAAATTTCATTACCGTCAGGACTGTAGAAAATAAATGAAGTGCATAAATGTAATGCCTACCCACATCACTTGCGTGATTCCGGTTCCGCATACTGTGGATAGATTGCAGGAATGTTAAAAAAGGAAGTGCATTATACTTTTATGGCAAGGGTCCACATGACCTGGAACTTGTAATGACATGTGTCTTTATTGACACCATCAAATAAATAAATAAATATACTTTTATATTTGTATTTATCGGATTTATGTCACCTCATCAGTCATCACTTTATTTGTATTTATTTCTACGATTTATGTCAATTACTTTAATTTATCAATAATATTATTCTTCACCAAAGAGAATATGGTTGTATAGAAGGCTAGTCATGTTATAAAATAAATAAACATTATGTTCTTCAGTTCAAGGTACCACGTTTTTTTTATTATTTTATCCACTTTCCATAATAATAAATAATTCTGTGCTTTAGGCAGCGCTTCATGAAGCCGTCACTTTCTATCTTATTTTTACTTAGCTGCAGGGTTTCGCGTTTACCTCACATGTTAATTTATTAGCTGTTAGTATTATAAATTATTTTATCAATTTTATTTCGTCTTGCAGTGTAGGCTTTCACGGCCGGAGTCTATAGATGTAGATTCCTTTTCCGGGCTGAGAGGCCGTGGTCTATTAGTTGGTTTACATTTATTTCGTCTGTCATATATAACCACAATGAAGGTTAAGTAGGCCTTTCATACAAAATAACTCCGCAAACGCCTTTAATTACGCAAATAAAATTTGCAACCGCCGTTTTGCAATGAAGAGAAGCACTTTTTTTTTTCTCGTCAATTGGCAAAGCGAAAGCGCTTTACTACAACGCTTTTAAAACACGCTTGGTTTCACTTTCAAAGTACGTTCTAAAATCGACTTAGGCCCGATTGTATAAACCATTTAATCTTAGATCAGAGGTTAAATTGATCCTTGTTTCAGCTGAACTTGGAATTTTGTGTTGTATAAAGTCTAATCTGAGATTAATTTGTCTCAAACTAAAGTCAACTTTGACTGAAGAAATTTCTCCGATTAAGTTAGATGATCCAAGTTCAGTTATTTCTTTTCTGTTTGAAATATACGAGTGACAGATTGTGCAAATAAAATATCCATTATTATTAATATTAATAGATATGATAGGTACATTTATATATATTTCTTTCAATTTCTTGCCTTAATACACAAACAATCTTATATTTTATAAGGCTCTATCGTGTTCAGCAGTATCAAATAACATAACCTATAATTATATTATGTTTATAACAACCATTAATTATTAACGGATATGATAGGTACATTCATAAATTTTCAATTAACTGTATTACTAAACGAAAATTGTCGTTTTATAAAGCTTTATTATGTTTAGCAGTATCAAACACCATAACATGATAACAACTCGGAGAACAGTAACCTTCTTCTTATTGTCCGCCATTATTTACATTGCACAAAAAACCAGTGTCTCTAACAGAGTGTACGGAAAGTCGTCAAAAAGTAGTTGTAAAGTCGCTAGATTTCTCATTATCGACAAAGAAAGATTAAATTTTGCCACTATGGGGTGCTAAAAGGGTCGCTAAATTCCTATTTAAGCAATATAAAAGTTAAAAGAAATTGTTGTTGAAAAAGAGTTAAAGTCGCTAGATTGGCAACACTGAACAAACCTGTCCGCGCATCACGTTTCTCACCTGTTTATGCGATGTTGCCAAATCCTTTTCACGTGAACTTAGATTGCATTTGAACCAAGGTAATTTGATCGCAGGAAAGTTTTATACAATAGAAGAAGTGTCTGAACTCGGTTCACTTTTCGATCTTCGATCAAAGTTGATCTTTAGTCAGGGAGATTTATACAATTGGGCCTTAATCTATCCAAATTTTAAAACTGCCGCCATAAATTTGTACTCGGATCAACCGAGTAACGACGTCACACCTTTCCGCGAACTTCCCTGTCGATATCCGGGCCGCAAGCCGCAGACAGGAAGTGGCCACACCTCACTTGCACCAAATTTTGTTATAGCGGTCCTCACTTTTGTAGCAAACTAATAGCAATATAAGTCTTTTACTCCCATTGCCTCCTGCTTCATATAAAATTATTTAACGTACCTTTTAAATTATGAAGTATGTTCAGAGATGATGATTTGATAGGGTAATAAAATAACTAAACAAAGTAGAAATTAAATGACGGGGACAATAAAAGTAGAAAGCCTGATCTGTAACTAAAGTGGACGTTTGTTAAGCATCTGCTTGTATTTATTGGCTATCTGTGTGTGTGTGCAGTTAACAGTTTTGAATTTGCGCGCTAGTACTGTTCTCCAACCAGGAGATAAACCGTGAAAGGAATGTCCTTCCTATTGCGTCATCTATTGGAGCGAAGTAGATAGATAATATTAGAGTTACAACATCAGTTTAAAAATCATGCGCTCTCCTGCATATGTTATTTCCTGTATGGAGGGATTAAACGACCAAGAGATTAACAGCGATCTAATTTTGTAACTAGGGTAGTATAAAAATGCGTTATGGTTTGTGCTTTGAGAGATAGTCAATAGAGATATGATTACCCACGTGTGTGACCTTATGACATCTTATGACATCAACATTCATTCACAGCATCGTCGACCTGGTTGGCGAGTTGGTATAGCGCTGGCCTTCTATGCCCAAGGTTGCGGGTTCGATCCCGGGCCAGGTCGATGGCATTTAAGTGTGCTTAAATGCGACAGGCTCATGTCAGTAGATTTACTGGCATGTAAAAGAACTCCTGCGGGACAAAATTCCGGCACATCCGGCGACGCTGATATAACCTCTGCAGTTGCGAGCGTCGTTAAATAAAAAACATTCACAGCATCACCCCGCTTCGTTTCATTCCCTGGAGACTTTCTCGTGGTTGGAGTACAGTATGTGGTACCGGCACGACGGTGCTCTATGGCACTTCGATCGCCTGACCCGCGTATTTCACAGTATCTTCAGGCACAGAGTCCCTTGACTTGTAGTGATAACAGAATTGATTTCACTATTCTGAACCTCATACCTTCTGAGATAATTAAACTTTTAAAAGATGGCAACACAGTACCTGCTCCGAACCGAACCGCTCCGTCCCCAGTCCTAAGTAGACCTATGGACAGAGAGCTTGAAATCAGCTGAGCTGTACGTCTGTGCAGAGTAAATCCTGCCAAATCTCTCACGCGAGAATATTAACAAATTTAAGCATACATTTTTATTTAATTTCAGGAAACCTAATACAACACACAAATATTTACTTAAATTAATATTAACTCTTTGTTAGATATACCTACTGATGTAATTATTTTCGTAATTTTACTAACGATATAAGCAGTATAACGCAAAATAAGGAAAGAAATATTTTTTTTTCTGGGAAAACTATCAAATTTAGACCTTATGTTCTATGGATATATATGATCCTGTAGACCGTCCCCGATGACTGTGAAAAGGACGGCACTGTATAAGGGACCTCCTAGAGGATACCACCTGCAAGAATTGTAGAATGGATGTGCAGTCATCAACCTCTCATTCTGCTGGTTTGTCCAGGCTTAAGCGAAATATAGCATCGACAACTCGGGGAGACACATGTGGGCTCCCGACGAAATCTATGAAATCAAAGTGAACGGCATCATGAATTTTGTTATCCACTGCGTTCCCCTGACATGACAGCTTCTTTATGGAGCTCATTGTGAGTCATTCGTGTCTAGGCGAATTAGCAGATATCTGTATGTATGTATTTATTCACACTGCAAATGGGTATATACCAGGTGGCAGTGGTAACTAATTACACTCAATAATGACAATAATAAACACAATTAATAATAAATTAATATTAATACTAAGAATTATTAATAATAATAATAATAATAATAATAATAATAATAATAATAAGAAGAAGAAGAAGAAGAAGAAGCATTCTAAATTAAATGAAGCACGATCACTTAAAATAACATTTAAAGTAAATATAATTTGTATCTTAACCCTAAGTTCGAACTAAAACCTACGAGTATGATATGTTCATACCTGCACAAATATCTTTCAGCACTATACTCATTTCGCTGACAACTCACTCACTGCACTAGAACTACGACACATTTCACTGATTCTATCCTGATTTCACTAACACTTCAAAAACATTTCACTGTTAAAATATGAGGTGCATCCAGAAAGTAAGTTTCCCGATTTTTTCCCCTTGAAAGTAAACGTAATTAGCCGTGTCAATTGCGCATGCGTAACAGATCTATGACGTATCAATCATATGCCAGCCGGACAGGTCCCTCCTGGTGCCAGTAGCGTGGCAGCAGTGGTCCTAAATGGAAGCTCTTATTCCTTCTCCCGCCGCCTGCGAAGTTCGGTCGGTGATAATGCACAAAGCATTGCGCCAATTGAAATTCATCGGCAGCTCTGTCAGGTCTATGGACCGAACATCATGAGTAAGCAGATGGTGCGTCGCTGGTGTAGGCAGTTTTCCGAAGGTCGTCCATGATGAAGAGCGCAGTGGGCGACCGTCCCTCATCAATGATTATCGTGTTGAGCTGGTGCGGCAGTGCATCATGGAGAACCGTCGCTTCACGATTACGGAGCTGAGCAGCCATTTTCCGCAGATATCGCGATCCTTGTTGCATGAGATTGTCACTAAGCACCTGCTGTTCAAAAAAGTGTGCCGAAAAAACTGACACCCGAACACAAAATGCAACGTTTAGGAGCAGCACTGACATTTCTGCAACGGTCTCACGATGACGGCGACGAGTTCCTCGACAGGATCGTCACGGGCGATGAGACTTGGATTTCGCACTTCACCCCGGAAACCAAGCAGCAGTCAATGCATTGGCGGCATAGTGGACCTCCGGTTTGGACGAAATTCAAACAGACGCTGTCGGTACGGAAAGTGATGTGCACGGTGTTCTGGGACAGGAAGGGCATTCTGCTCATTGACTTCCTTCCAAGAGGTGAAACAGTGAACGCTGACCGTTACTGTGAAACACTGCGAACATTGCGACGTGCCATTCAAAACAAGAGGCGTGGAATGCTTACTGCAGGTGTTGTGCTCCTCCATGACAATGCTCGTCCACATACGGCTCGGTGCACAGCAGTTTTTTTTGTCGGAATTTGGCTGGGAGTTGTTTGATCAACCACCCTACAGTTCTGATCTTGCTCCCAGCGATTTTCACGTTTTCTTGCACCTCAAGAAATTCCTGTCCTCCGGTGAGCGTTTTGGCAACGACGAAGAGCTGAAGACGTCTGTCACACGCTGGTTTCATTCACAGGCGGCAGAGTTCTACGACAGATGGATACAAAAGTTGATCCCACGATACGACAAGTGTCTCAATTCTGATGGTGGCTATGTTGAAAAATAGCTGAAACATTGCTGTACCTGTTGCCAATAAATGTTTTCCTGAAAGTGTGTTTTTTTTATAGGAAAACTTACTTTCTGGATGCGCCTCGTACTTTGCACTGCTACTATAAACTGTAAAGCTTCACTGACAGAAACACACTTCACTTACACAACACACTTCTTCACTGATACAACACTTCAGTAACAAATATCAATTACACCCTTTAAATAGTGTGTATAATATACTACAGTACCTTCTATTAGTGAAATTCTTAAGCCTATTTTTAAATACATTTTTGGTTATTGGTAAAGCCTTTAGTAATTATGAAGATAAAGCATTCCAGTCTCTGATAGTACGATTGAGAAAAGAAAACTTTCCAGTATCCGTCCTCTGACTTCTTTCCCTCAATTTATATGAGTGGTCGTTCCTTGAAGAGTAATTTGGCGGCTACATCTCTAGTCAAGAGAAAGAAGAAGAGGAGCTACTGGACTTGGCCCTACAGATCTACATATAATTGCGTCACAAAAATGTAGGCTACAGGCCTATAAACGCGCACGCTTATGTTGTAATGAAAGTCTATCTCTGAAGTACTGAATATTATGTGTTTTTTTCTTTTCCGAAACATCCGTCTTTGGTTTGTTATTTACATCACCACATAAATAGGATCTGAGGTGTCGAATAATCGTAAAACTTGTAGAATCTGACAAACACTGTCATATAATCATTCGATAAAATAAAAATCCAGAATAGTAGACGAAAGACATAAAACATTTATGAGAGGAGTTGGTACAAATATCGCCGTTATTGCTAATATATGTAGATTTTTATTGTTCGAGTCAGTGTGGTATGCTGAACACAGTAATTCAAGGTACGAGAATAAACCAATGCAGACTTTTAGCTCTAAGAAGTGGTGCATTGCAGCAAGAAAGTCTTTCTAAAATGGCGCCAGCACGTCCCAACTCGTCAATGTTACATTGTATAATTTCAAGAAAACATTTTCTCAGAAACTATAGGCCCTAAGCTGTGAAGACACGAAATATTTTCATCTCTTAGTCCAGTGCCTTTTCTGCATTCTGCCACGAGATTTAGCATTTGAAAGAGTATCACTCCAATTCGTTTAACATTCATACATACATACATACATACATACATACATACATACATACATACTTTTTAGTTGGTTATTTAACAACGCTGTATCAACTACTAGGTTATTTAGCGTCGACGAAATTGGTGATAGCGAGATGGTATTTGGCGAGATGAGGCCGAGGATTCGTCATAGATTACCTGGCATTAGTCTTACGGTTGGAGAAAACCTCGGAAAAAACCCAACCAGGTAATCAGCCCAAGCGGGGATCGAGCCCGCGCCCGACCGCAACTTCAGACCGGCAGGCAAACGCCTTAACCGACTGAGCCACGCCGGTGGCCTCATACATACACATACATACATACATACATACATACATACATACATACATACATACATACATACATACATACATACATACATACATACATACATACATACATACATAAGTTTTCTACACATGGGTAGGTCTTTCACTGCAAAGCCAGCATTCTCCAATATTTCCTATCTTCTTCCTTCTTCTTAGTCTCCTCATATGATCCATATATCTTAATGTCGTCTATCATCTGATATTTTCTTGTGCCTCGAACTCTTCTCTCGTTCACCATTCCTTCCAGTGCATCCTTCAGTAGTTTCTTCTCAGCCAGTGACCCAGCGAATTCCTTTTTCTCTTTCTGATCACTTTCACCATCATTCTTTCTTCACCCACTTTTTCTTACATAACTTCATTTCTTATTTTGTCTGTCCACTTCACAAGTTCCATTCTTCTCCAAATTCACATTTCAAATGCTTCTATTTATTTCCCTTAATTTCGTCACAATGTCCATGTTTCTGCCCAATACAATGCCAAACTCCACACGAAGCACTTCACTAGTCTCTTCCTTACTTCTTTTTTCAGAGGTCCAAAGAAGATGCTCCTTTTTCTATTAAAAGCTTCCTTTGCCATTGATATCCTTGTTTCGACTTCCTGGCTGCAACTCATGTTACTGCTTATGGTACATTCTAAGAATCTGAAGCTGTTCACTTGCTCTACTGACTCATTTAGAATTCGCAAGTTTACCTTCTTTATTTTTCTTGAGACAACCATAGTACAGTCATATTTTCAATGTTGTCAAATGTTGGTGAATGTAAAAGTTTTGAAGTAATTACGAGTATTTAACAATATTTAATTTGTTTTACATCATATTTCCAAGCTTTTTGTCATTTTTGGTATTTTTACGGCGTAAGTGCATACATATTGCCAGAGTTTTTAGATCATAGAAATCCAAGACCTTCTGATGACTTTATTCAAAATACAACTTTTTTCTCTCTCCATTATAAGGTCCACCATAAGCAGTGGCGTAGCGTCAATGTAAGCTAAAAAGCTTAGCTTCCCCAGTTAATAATAATTTCATAATAAACCTGCAGTTTATGAAGAAAATTATTTATTAATTTTAATAGAATTTATATTTACGCGTTAAATATTGTGATGCGGCAGCTCAGGATGATTTGTGATGCAGCAGTAAACAAGAAGCCTGCACACACCAGCTTCCAAGCAGACCGGTTTCTTCTGTGTAATCCACCCCGCAGATTTTCCATCCCTTCCTAAGCTACCCTAGTCGCAAGGCTCGCAAAGAAGCTAGCTTTAACATTTAAAATAAGTAGTTTCCGCGTTATCCCTTTTCGTCAGTTGTGTTCAGTTGAAGTGTTAGTGTGCATTGTGGCTAATATATTAAATAATGAGCGAAATAACAGTTCCTGACACTAATTTACTTGAATTTTTTTTAGGACAATTGTATTATCAAGACTGACTTACGAACAAAAGTGTGATTTAAAAAACAAATGACCGACTCCCTTGCTGTGAATGAAGGACACAACCAAAAGACAGACGCATACTTACGTAATGATACTAATATTGTGATTTCTCTAAGTATGACAGGGAGTGAGCTAATGTTATACGTATACGTGTCTATTTGTTAGAGATATGTGTAAACCGTGAAATCATATTTTATTACGTATCATTTGAGGTCATGCCTTATTGGTGTTACTTACGATGTTCCAACCAATCTTCGACTGCTGACTTGAAGTCGACTACTATTTATTTTAAGACTGTATCTTTGTAATACGTTTTCTCATATTGCATGAAAGACAACTTGAGTTAGCTTCCCCTACTCAAAATTTCATGCTACGCCACTGACCATAAGTCTCCAGATACTAACTTATATACCGCTAATAGAAACATACAATTTGACAACAAAGAAATTTACGGTTGTAATGAGAGCTTTTTCGCAGAAGGTTTCGTACCAAACAATTATACGTATGCATATTGCAAGCCGGATCGATCTAAGGCTAAAAGGAATATCTTTATGTAGCAATAGATTAAAGCCTGTTTAAATGTATTGTATAGCTTAGTACAGTAGCGCTGTGTAGAGACAAAGTCCCACAAAGGACTCATCACAGGGAGTGAAGCACTAGTCCCCAACCTGTGAATACACTGCACAACAAAGGCTTTGACACCCTGATTTACCTGCGTTGCTATTTAGGTAATTAATCAAATAGATTACCTCGGATTTTCAATTCGATTCATATACTGTAGCAATAAATTCTCAAATTAGTTGATTAGCTGGCTTAGCGTTTAGTTTATCAATCATTTTCTTAGTGACACAATTAATGTATTACCTCACACTTATTACAATATGGCACAAAATAAAGTATACCGAAGTTTGGCTACGCTCCATTTTCACTCTATAATAAAAATTATTCCCGGAATTGTCAATCATTACTTCATTTGTTGGTAAAGAAGGTTGTGAAAGACACACAGTTATAATGATGTTCAGTATTCCAGAAAAAGAATGTCTGTCAGAGAATTATTTTCGATCATACACAGTTGGTCGAGAACTTTATCACGAGGATTTCATAAAGAACCACCATCAAAGCGTACAGTATTACTTAGGGGAGTAAATTCAGACGAACTGGCTCAGTTTTATGTCAAAGCAAAGGAAGAAGTAGGACGAAAAAACAGCAACAGACAATGCACATATGTTACCTAACAGAGGTCTGCATCGGACGTTTTCGCTCGAGCGCCAAGTAGTTCATAGCATAATCCGATAGGTAGCGCACATGCATGATGGGTAAAATTGTCGCGAGCGATAAATCCTCGAACGGTGTAAGCCGAGCGTTAAGGCTGGTTCACAATAAACCGGGAATGGAAACGAGAACGAGAACGGAAATAATGTTAAAATGCTCACATTTAAATACATGCATTTTAACATTATTTCCGTTCTCTTCTCGTTGCCTTTAGACATTCGTTCTTGTTACAGTGCTGAACTGTGTAGCAACATCATAGATGTTTATCATTTCAAAACTTTGCAGTGTTTAACTAACCTCTCCATAGTACAACTACAAAACTTGCTTTAAAATGTAGTATGAATGTTGTAGGTAAATGTCCCCCCCCCTCCCACACAGGAGTTATTTTGTTTTTGCCACATCTGATAGATGTTATTGGATGTAAATGTAATTATTATAAACGGAGAACACAATCACGATAATGCAAGAACTGTATCAAGTTTTCTAGTAATAATAATAATAATCTCTAATAAATAGTGTATCAATCTTTGCGTCTGTAACAGTTGTGCAGCATGATTATACGTTTTATTATATTTTATGTGACGTTATCTCTGTACTAATATTGTTATTAATCTACTGCTATAGGCCTATCAATAATATTTTGAAAAACGTTTCTACATTGTCGTAGAAAATAGGCGGAACACTATGTATGGACCTATCATATTATATATGTGGTAAATCAAATATCGAATAGGCCCTAATTATTAATTAGCAATAATAACTGTATATCGAAGTTTTTCATACTACAGTATTTTATTTATAACTTCATGTTACTGTTTTGGTACGTTCCATTAGACTGTTCCACTAAACGTTTGTCATAAACGCAGAAAATAAAGCCTTACTTTTACCGTGTGAGCAAAACATGTGTATCTTATCTGTCGCCTTCCATAGAAGATAAGACATGTCGGTGAGATGACCTTGTACTGCGCTTCTATTTATTACGAGCGTATCACGACCGATCTTACCTCACTCGAGGGTGCGACATTCGACCGAGTTCAAGCGAGCGATTTAACTCCAGTGCAGCACTCTGTTACCTATGGTGTTTGAAAAAAATTACATTCTACTAAGAAAAGCCAGCACGGATAGCATGGGAATTAAATATGAAGAGAACTTCAGTTCAGCGTATGTTCGATGAATTGTTTGCCCTTTAGTAACGTATACAGGTTAGTTACTACCTACTGCTAGCACGTGTTTTAAACAAAAGGCGTCAGTATACTGGTTTTTCACACTCTTCTGTAACGCATTCAATGTTTTCAACATGCAATATTATTGCAAGAATGTTATCAAATTTTCTCACATGTTTCTCCGTCACATATTCACATCTCTATCACGCGTATATTAGCATGTCTGAGTATACAGGTGAATGAAAATGTTGATACACAACAGAATGAAATGGCATTATGAAGCCCCTATCGTGCAATGTGTCTGGAATGTTTTCACAAATAATTTTATATATGTAATACTCTTCCATCCTTCGAACTACAATTTTATATTTCCTAAAAAGTACACATCCAAGAGTTACACAAATCTTGTAATTTTTGGAAGAATAATTTGTGCTTCAATTGTATTACTATGTAAGGTATTGTTTACTCCTTCAAAAGTAAACATAGTGGCATTTGACCACTCCAGGAATCCAGAAGTAATCGTAGTAGTAGTAGTAGTATGTCTTCTTAACATCCGGGAGAAATACAACTCTTAACCACTTTATCATGTATCTTTTTTTGTTAGTTTACCAGAACTACTTGCATCGACCACGACATTAAGTGGCTTATCTTTGTCTACACATTGTTTGTTTTAGGTCCAAATTCACCTTTCGGTTCTTTAAAGCATAGTATGTACAGTCGTGTTCCTAGAGTTCCTGCTGCATATCCATGGATTTGGACAGTGTACGAATGAGTGAAAGATGCCATGGATTGCATTGCCATTGTGTTAATGTGAGTTAAGAGAAAAAAATTTATAACATTAATTCGAGAGCTGTGATAGGGTGTGGCGGAGCTGTGAGGATGCGAGTGCGCGCAAAAAGCGGTATAAGTAGCAATGATATTCAAGTCAATATATTTCGTAAACGAAGGAAAAGCGAAACGAACGTCTATCACCAGGTTTCTTAACGAACGAAAATTAGCTTCAATATGCATTTTCATTAAATTCAAGCCCCACAACCTGGGACAGTTTCCCTTGTAAGTTTTCTCAAATACTAAATCAGAATTGTATGAGAAAATCTCTCCTTAAAGGACCTCTCACTATGAGGGATAGGTTTCTCTACTTGTGAATCGAAACCTACATAGATACAAAATGCTCAAAAACTAATCTCAATTCACTCTCAATTTTAATTTTATTTTTGTCTGTACTGGAATCCCCCTATCACCACGGCATGGCGCGTCCTCAGATTGCGGATAGAGGAGACGGCCTCCAGATATGGAGGGTAGCTGCGAATATATTGAATAAGCAGTCGTGGACAGCCGATTAGGGGTGGTCCTCCAGCTTGGGGGTTGGGCGAAGGGCTAACAACCCATCACCGTAAAAAAACAGCTTGTTACGAAATCTAACAATATGGGAAGATAATATTAAAATGGATTTGAGGGAGGTGGGATATGATGGTAGAGACTGGATTAATCTAGCTCAGGATAGGGACCAATGGCGGGCTTATTTGAGGGCGGCAATGAACCTCCGGGTTCCTTAAAAGCCAGTAAGTAAGTAAGTAAGTACTGGAATCCCCTCCTGAGCACGAGTCTTACTCATTTAGGAGTGGGCTAGTTTATCTTACATTGTATTAACTTGTATTCATTTCAAACTTACTAGCAATAAAATAAATAAATAAATAAATAAATAAATAAATAAATAAATGTATTTTCTTGAAAGCCTCAGTATCATTTCACGTAGGTCTATAGTACCTCCCTTTCATGATTCATAATTACATGACAAAGTGGAAACGAGGTCATGGTACAAGTGTGATTTGAAACCAAAATGTTCGTTTACACAAACTTTAAACTGCTCTATAAATATCTAATTCCTTAAGCGATATTTTCCATTAAGCTTGGAGCAACTGGTTAGTAAATTCCGTAGCTTTTAGAGAGGTGACAATACATAGTTGGGTAATTACGTCATACACTGTATTAGGCAGCAAGTTAGCAACGCAGGAATTTAGTTAATTAGATAGTAAGTTTAACAAATTAGCCAGACAGAAAACGAGGTGGTGCAGCAAACTAGCTAGCTAGGTAAGCAATTAGTTGCGTAGCAACGGCAGAAAAACACGGAATCCGTCTTTATTTCCTCCCGGGCGTCAGTTGACCAGCCCGTGTGTCATGTACATGTAGAGAGACTTCAGACTGTACTGTACATATGTAATCGCTAAGTTGTTATAGCGGGGAGGGAGGTTTATAACCCTCCTCTTGATGATACAAGAAGTGAGAGAGAGATAGCATCACCATCGCTTTAAGTTATTCCCAAGGTGCATTGCGAAGCTCAGAGATCGAGAAGGATCCCTCTGTAAAGGGATTACATTGTTGTAGGATTTTCTCTCTGTAGCCGCGTTTCTCAGACAAATCCAATTTGCCTTCGGATTTGGAGGAGGATAAGGGGTGGGGGAGTGGTAAAGGGATAAGGAGGGGGTGAATTTGGGAGCTCGTGGGATCTCACGCCGTAGCTATGTATCTGCTCAACCGTTGGGTTCACTATTCAGCCCACTGGTGGTGTAGTAAGGTAGAGTGCATTAGGCCCTCTCCCCATGCCCCTCGAAGGAGATGAGATCTCTATCTAACTTAACCGGCGCTAGTTTGCGAAAACACAAGTGCCCTCAAGCTGAAAGCAGCTGCCGCTATAGCTTGACCTTACTGGAATAGTAGTAGTAGTTGTTGTTGTTGCTGGTGGTGTTTGAAGAAAAGTTGTGCGATGTTGGATAAGCACCGAGACACAAGATCGGTATCATAAAACTCACTTCTTCTGGTTCTCTGAAATCGAATTCTAGGGAGAGGATAGACTTACAAGCCAATGGCTATATGGCTATGACAATATCTATTGCATTCATATAAATAGAAAACGATATATATATACCTACATATTTTAAAATTGTAGCAGAAGTTAGCCTACAAAATTATTATTATTATTATTATTATTATTATTATCGTAATGGGACATAATCGTCTACGAAGCGCAGAGACAAACGTAGATAATTCATATTTTTAGTGATATATTTATGTAGGTATATACCTTTCAAAATTATTAAAATTTCTATGAAAATATTTTAATAAAATAAAATAATACATTTATTTAATGTTGAAAACTTTGAAATGTTTAAACATACATACATACATACTTACTTACGCCTAAGTATGTATGTAAGTAGGCCTACAAAAATATGTAGAGTAGGTATGTAACGTATGTATTTATATATCAATGTATATACGATACATGCAATGGGGAGGGAAAGAAACTATCCACTCTACCCCATTATCTCCAGACTTTGTGGCCTCATGAATAATGCCTTATTGGTATCACTTATGAGGTTTCAACCAGTCTTCGGTCTGTTGACTATATATATATATATATATATATATATATATATATATATTTTTTTTTTTTTTTTCTGTGCCTCAAAGCTGTAGTATGATGAGTCTGTTATATCAACTTCAGGATACACCCAAAAAGACAAATTTCAATTTTATTCTTTTTTCAAAGCTGGTAAAGTTATAAACCTTTTTCTTTTCTTTTTGGTTTGTGGAACAACGTAGGCCTATAACTTAAATTGAGAATTACCAGACACGCAAAGAAGTAAATAGAGTTACGTGAGACTTATCATAATATAGCTCTAATATATAATGTTTTCTTTAAAAAGAAATGTATTAAATTCGAAATCAGTCGTACTTTGAACTTAACAGAGTTTACCATAAAATACATCTTACTCTAAGGAATTCAGTAGTGTTATAATCTCAAAATTAAAAAAAAAAATTAGACTTATCATACCTCTTCACCTCTGAGGTACAGAATATATTGCATGCAAGCGTGAGATTTTTACCTGCGCTCTGACTGTATTTGATCTATCCTTGCGTCTTTGTATCCATTGACACAGCAAAGTAGACGCTTGGGCAGTACTTCCTGACGACTGAATCTTCGATCAGTTCTAAAACTTGGAAATATATTTTAGTCGGAGCACACAGAAATGCAAAATTCTTTTCCTTCGTGTTATGTGAAAAATATGCAAAAATATTTTCTCAACTTCACTCCTTGTTCCATATGAAAGAATTTCTACCATTTAGTCTAAAAAAGAATCTTATTCAGACGCTTGTAATGCCTCATTTTGATTATTGCGATTCCTTGCTAACTAATGTAAGTTCACTCTTAGCTGAGAGACTACAACGTGTTCATAATGTGTTCATACGATTCATCTGCAATTCTCGTAAATTTGATCATATAACACCTTCCCTCCAGTTACTTTCATGAGTGCGTCTGAAGGAACGAAGAACAATACATTCACTGTCTCTTCTCTTTAGAATCATGCATACTTCTACTGCGAATTATCTGTTATACGCGCTTTCAATTTCTTACAACTCTTCGAAACGGACATCAAGCACTTCTTTCTATCCCTCATCATAGAACGTCTTTATACTCATCTTCCTATACTGTAGAAATACCTCGCCTCTGGAATTCGTTACCTAATGACGTCAGAGACTGCCGGACTTGATCACAATTCAAAATTAAATTGGAAAATTTTGTCTTAGTTAATGTTTTTAGGTATTGCTAGAAGTATTGATTTGTGTTTTTTTTCCTTTTTATTTTTTTAATCTAGATTAAAATTGCAAGTTTCTTGTTTATGTTAGTTAATTAGTTAGGATACAATTAATTATGATACTTAATCACTCATTTAAAGTCTGTGTGACTGCAACCTGTGTATATTTTTGTGTGGCTTTACTTTTTTTATAGTGTTTTTCTCTCTCTCTCTTTATTTTTTTGTGTAGCTTGACTTTGTATATAGTGTATTTTTTTCTGTTTATTTCTATTATTGTATTTGTATTCCTGGTGTTGTGGAAGAGAAGGCCTGATGGCCTTAACTACACCAGAATAAATAAATAAATAATAATAATAATAATAATAATAATTATTATTATTATTATTATTATTATTATTATTATTATTATTATTATTAGTATTATTATTCATCTCCACGAAGAAGGCCTATCGGCCTGTTTCGGCCGAGTATTCCACAGCTTTCTCAGCCTTCCCAAATTTCTTCTACAACGTGGTGGATATTACCATATTATAAAATTCCTTTGCAGAACGAAGAGTTACATTTGTTCGGATATAATCGGATGAAATTTCTGCACATATAAAGGACAAAATTAAATTCTTTCAATCATAATAAAGTTCTCTCTTAAATTGACTGAGCATATTGGGAATTAAATCAATGATTTTCCCAAAACAAGCTCTGAAAAGTTTCATATAAAAATAAATTTTTTCTACAAAAGGAAGCAAAAACGAGCAAAATTATATTAATATATTTTGGTAGAAATATCTCAAAGAAAAATCCCCTAAAATTAATAACATTACTTACGGTTCATCCTTTATATATGTATCATCATCATCATCATCATAATCAGAACTTATTTCAATTAATAATTAGTATTAATATTAGAGGAGAAAAAAAATGAACTTAAGGTAGAACTCATTTCGTCAAAGATGATTTATTTAAAAACTGTTTTTAACTCGACTGTATCAAGCTCAAGATTATGTTACAGTAGTGGTAGACAGATTTCTGCACTGCGTGCATGCACTATGCAAGCAAGACAAATGGCGTACATATTTCACGCGCGGAACAAGTTCTCAGACAATGCTACCATAACACGTGAGAATTGGATAAGGGTGAGAGAGTTGTTTCGATGGTGCGAACAAAGTGAAACAAATCAAATATCGATATGTAAGTGGATTCAATAGATTAATAAGGAAATTATTTATACTGCAGTCATTTTTCTGTAATTTATAATATCTCAATTGGATCTAAAAAAATGTCAGCAAAATAATTCTTGTATGGTATAAAATTCTGTTGTGCTGGAACAGATATTGTAGATTTTAATCTCTACTCTGCCCATATATAACGTAAAAGTAATATAATGTTACGATAGAATTGCAATGCTTTTAATTAAAATTTGCCATAATTGATTCACTTTCAATACTTCACTTTACAATGGTCAGATAGTTCAAATACAAATCTATAGATAGAACAATAGCGGACTCGTTAAAATTAAAATTCATACACGTACGTTCCTCTGTAGCTTCATATAGATTTTACACTATGATATCAATAAGGGATGTGACAAACTGTTTTGTTTTAAAGAGTCACATCCAGCATTTCCGAAGAAATTTCTTTGATTAGTTATTGCGTTTTTGGTTAATGTGCCTGTACTTCTTCATGTCTCGTGATTTTAAAAGAAATATAACATGTACATCTTTTTTATATGCTTCCCAACAGGATTCTCTCACAGCATGTACAGCCAACTATTCTATGTACGAGCTTAAAATAATACAGGGACATCATTTTATTTTTACTTCAATTTTTATTGTACCTGAATTTTTTAATGTACTTCACTCCCACCCCTTCTACTAATGAAGTTCAACCGTCCTCCACACAGATCCAAGACTCCATTATACAGTCATAGTAGCCTTACGGTCATAGTAAACAGTACATTCCAAAAATATGTTCGCGTTTTCCAGTGACGAAAGAGCTTTCAATATTGCATCATTTTCCATTTGCCTACGTCGCATCCCGGTTTCTCCCACCTGCTTCTATTCGCCTCTCTGTAAATGCTAGTGGCTGGGCTGTCTTAGCTCTTTTCTGAGAACATTAATTTCTGTTAGGAATTGGACGTCTACGCAATATTATACCCATACAATTGTTTAAAATAACTTAAATAAAAGGGCCTCGTTAAGTAATTAACTGTCACGTGATTTCCTCCCTTTCTACGACGCTGCGACGTAACCACTTGGATAGACAGTAGATAGCATGTCTGAGTAATTTTATCTTTTCGGATCGGGCAGAAGTGAAGATTGAATTTACAGTTCGTAAGGTCTCTTTTATACAGAAGTTACAGAATTATTTCAACATGAGTTACTGATACGAAGTACGAACCTGGTAATTGGAATTACGTACAACAGTCTATAGTGCGATAATATGAACATTATAATTGAAACCTGTATCGGAATGAACGGCCACCATTTTCAAAAATGTGTTTAAATATCCATATTATGATTATTTTTCAATTTAACTTCATTCTATATATTGTACGCTAATGTGCTGTAGACAGTATGATATACACTGCATAATGAATATGTCCGCATGAAAACTCAGTTCGTGAGTAAAAACACCAATTGTTAATACTGTACTGTATTTTGATTAAACAAAAACCTAATGAAAATTATCAAACTGAAAATCGCGATATTTCCTAGTTTACGTAAATGGATGAACTACTTTTCTTCCCTCCTATACCTAGTAAAGTGATTTGTTTATATATTACGCCAGTATCATCGAACGCCAGTCGTGGAAGGGGGTAGCAAACGGTGTTTCCGGTTCTTAATCGTTGATCCAAAGACATAGCCAGGTTAATATTAGAAATGTTAGTAAAAATAAAATGATGTCCCTGTATATTATTCAAGGATAGAACTATCAATAGGAATGTGTGGTTTTCTAGAACTTCCGATCGAACTTATCACTGCAACCCATCTATTCTCTTCGCATCCCCCTTGTACTCCTCGTCTACTCCTTGCACTCTTCATATTATCTTTCTACTCCTTGTATTCTCCTCTTGTTCATCTTGTATTCCCCTTCAACACCTTGAATTTCTTTTGCTCTCTTATTCCCCTTGTTCTCCTTGTACCGCTCTCTGTTCGTCAACGCTTGTACCTAAAGGTAGCCTACCTATGCAGCATAGTAAAGCTATGCACTTGTCGGCTAGAGATCACACGCATATTTAGTTCTATGTATTTACAGAGTGGAAGTGAAATAGCCTTGTAGATTTCCGGAGCGACTAGTTCATGTTATATGTAACACAAAACTGTAATATCATATTGCTGGAAAGTAAATAGTTTTTTTCCGAAAAAAAAAATCCCCTCCCCCCAAATGTTTAACAATCGCTAACTGGGTAACTATTGCGAGAAGGATCGTGATTTTTGCACATATAGACAGGAAATCTAATAAAGAATAATTTATCCCTCTCGCGTATTTCGATAGTGTGGACGGTTTTCCTGTAAATTTAATTTTAAAAACTCCTAAATTCAAGCCTTTGCACGAAACGAGCGAGTGGCAACGTCTCGTTGACCTCTTACATCTGTATCACGAGTAGAGTGTGTTAGCGACGATGTTGCCGGACTGCTCAAACTTCAAACTTAATTTTCTAATTAACCGTGCATTTAATCACAAAACGTTATATAGGTTTTCTATTCATTTACGTGTATCCTACCGTCCCTTTCAAGCTGCAAGGTTTCACTTTCACTCTGTGTGTATCTATATATATACAGGATGTTTCAAAAATACGGGGCATAATTTCAGGTATGTATTTCCCACATGTAGACAATCAAATAGTTAATTTTCTAATTAACCGTGCATTTAATCACAAAACGTAATATAGGTTTTCTATTCATTTACGTGTATCCTACCGTCCCTTTCAAGCTGCAAGGTTTCACTTTCACTCTGTGTGTGTATCTATATATATACAGGTTGTTTCAAAAATACGGGGCATAATTTCAGGTATGTATTTCCCACATGTAGACAATCAAAATAGTTCATTACAACATGTGTCCGGAAATGCTTCATTTCCGAGTTATGGCCTTCACAACATTGAAATTCACCGGAACGTTTTTCTATCCGCAGGTCGTTGTCATTACAGAAGATGTTCAAAATGCCCACCTCCTGCTTGAATACAGACCTCACATCGATGTCTCATTGACCTGCGAACACGATCCCAAACTCTAGGAGTATTGCGTATGTCCTCAGAACATGCCACAATTCGATTCCGAAGGGATTCCAAATCAGGCACCGGAAACGAATAAACCAATGACTTTAAATGGTCCCACAAGTAGAAATCGAGAGGGTTCAGATCAGGTGAGCGTGGAGGCCAAGCAATTGGGCCACCTATACCTATCCATCGATCAGGAAACCTTCGATCCAAGTACCGGCGAGCCGTACGACTGAAGTGTGCAGGAGCGCCATCATGCAAGAAGTGAATGTGTTGACGATTGATCAGTGGAGTGTCTTCTAAAACATGAGGTATGGTGTTTTCCAGGAAGTTTGTGTACGCCTGTCCCGTAAGTCTGTTTACAAGTACATGGGGTCCAACTAATCGATCACCAATGATACCGGCCCACATGTTGAGGGAGAACCGCACCTGGTGATGAGATGGAACAGTTGCACGTGGGTTTTCATACGCCCATACATGCTGAATGTGGAAATTTGTTATGCCATCTCGTGTGAACTGTGCTTCATCTGTAAATAATACTAAGGCAGGAAAGTTCGGATTTACACCACACTGCTGCAAGAACCACTGACAGAACCTAACTCGTGCAGGGTAATCTGCTGGTGACAGGGCCTGTACACGTTGCAAATGATAAGGATACAATTGATACTCTTTCAACAGTCGTATGAGGAACATTGACTTGCAACGCTACCCTTCGTGTGCTGATAGAAGGAGTCATGTTCACAGCCTCCAGAATCTCCTCCTGTACATCTGGGGTTGTAGATCTTGGTCGTCCCCTTCCCAAACCAGGAGAGTTAAATTTTCCATACTCGCACAGACGGTAATGTCTTCCGATCTGGACATTGTCGCTGTGGGTACCTCTCCTGCTACAAACGACGAGCCAGCGCAGCATTGCCGTCCGCCTTACCGTACATGAAGTGTATCTCTGCCAGCTCTTGACTTGAATACATGTCGCACAGTCTATCGCCTACACAATACTGAATGTAACCTTCGACTCGGAATGAACTGTCAGAGTGCCCTCTTAATGTCTCCTTTGACGGCAACGACCTGCGGAAAGAAAAACGTTCAGGTGAATTTCAATGTTGTGAAGGCCATAATTCGGAAATGAAGCATTTCCGGACACATGTTGTAATGAACTATTTTGATTGTCTACATGTGGGAAATACATACCTGAAATTATGCCCCGTATTTTTTAAACACCCTGTGTATATATATATATATATATATATATATATATATATATATATATATACATATATATATATATATATACACACACAGTATAGAAAAACTATGCATCTGTCGACAGGTGGTCACATGCATACGCAGTTCTACGTACAAATATGCAGTATCGTAAATTCTACGTACCTGCCATGTCTTCCATCACGCTTATTTTTATCTTCATAAATTTGAAATTCAGCAATTTCAAAAGTCAATACATTTTAAAATATTGTTTAATGTACTTTCTTTGTGTTTAAAATTTAATTTTAATTTTAATTTCAGCTACTTGACTTACAAATAATTTTCTGTTAACAATTTGAGAAAAAGTTGTGATTTAAATTAAATTCAAATTGATCCTGTAATTTATATCGTTCAAATACCTTTGTCACATAAAACATTTCCATAAGTTTATTTCAATTCAGTAACATAGGTACGATAATTCTATTACACTGAATAATTGCTACTGAAGATGAGACGGCAATTGCTTCGAAACATGTATAGAAACTGAAGATTTTGACTGTATTTGAGCTGAATGTGTTCAATTTCAAAGGCATGTTGGATCCGATAAGTATAATATAAGTATCAAATATATATGGGTTTATTACCGTCAAATTACTTATCAATAATCTTGCTTTAAACCATTAAGGTATTACATGAAATGGTACATAAAAGCTGAAAAACATTTTCGCCATGAATTTGGCATCCTCAGGTCACGTAGAAACGATAATACATGATGAACACTTAAAATTGTCTGGTTTAATACAATCGTTAAAATGTGTTAAAATGATAAGATAGGCAGTTCAAACATATGTCATTTAAAAGTATATATGACATAAAATTTTAAAACCATATAAAACATAGAAAAACAAGCAATGCGCTATTTTGTGAATTGTGACCGCCTATATCCGAAGACTGCCAAATTATTACGTTATTTATTGGTACACTTATTAGCGCATTGCTTGTTTTTCTGTTTTGTATGGTTTTAAAATTTTATGTCATATATATATATACGTATATACTTTTAAATGGCATATATTTGAACTGCCTATCTTATCATTTTAACACATTTTAACGATTGTCTTATACCAGATAATTTTAAGTGTACTCATGTGTTTTCGTTTCGATGTGACCGGAGGATGCCATATTCATGGCGAAAACGTTTGTCAGCTTTTATGTACTATTTCATATAATACCCTAATGATTTAAAGCATGATTATTGATAAGTAATTTGACGGTAATAAACCCATATATATCTGAATGTGTTCAGACAATGAATTTTATAATTTTGATGATTAATATAAATAATAAAATATTTAGAGTAATCATGGCTGGGAATTGTCGTAAGTTCAAATTAGTTTTCGTAGTTGATGTTGTGTGTTTTGTAATTGTTTCACCTGAAAATAGAGATTAAGAGATAATAATAAATGCAAAATATAGACAAGTTATTATATAGAGACGCAGATAATTACTATTATTATAAGATTACTCGTTAAAAATGTTGTTTATGTTAAAGAATTACTGTTGGGTGTAATTAGTTGAGATGCCAACGGGCTTTCTAAGCGAAATAATTACAAAACACAAGAACATTAACTACGCATACTATCTTGTAACTTACGACAACTTTCAGCCATGATTACTTTAAATATTTTATTATCATCATTTTAAAATTAATATCATTGACAAATTTTAAACATTGTATATTAATTGTAACATGAGCTATATGTATAAAATAAAATATTCGTCCAGTCTAAGTTCAAATTCAAAGATTATCTCAATATTAATCCTGTTTCATGTTATATCTACATAAAGCTCATGAATTTCATGTACCACATATATTGTTCTCTATTTTCCTTGTAATTTGCATAATATGTTATCATAGGTCCAGATAATATGTTCTGTTATATCTGAAGATGCCCTAAACGGCGAAAACGTTCATATATTGTTATTAAATAGCAAATAAACATTTGCAAGTTTATATACCTTAAGATTGAAATTCATTAAATACTTATTAATAATTTACCAGGCATATTGATATATTAAAATGAAGTGTAAATTAAAACACGGGTGTCAATTTCGAATAAGTGAGACGTCTACACCCAGAAAAGCAGAAGTAGAGCTACTTAAATACTGAGAAAATTATGTGTAAGGAACTTAATATCTCACTTCAACCAGGAAAAGAGAGATTGGCAGGAAAATATAAGAAGTATCTCGCGGAGGAAGATAGTGAAACAAATTCCATGTAGCTCTAGAAAAGTATTAGGCGACGAGTTTTTGTGTTAATGATGATGAACTTCCAAGAATCCATTACTTCTACACCAGGAACACAGCAAAAGCAAGGGGTTAATTAGTGAACCCTCTGTGCAGACTGGAGCACACCGTAAATTTATTTCAGCATAATATTCAGCTTTCAGGATTCCACGGACACTTACATGCTCCAGTTCAGAGCAAAATATCTTTTTTACATCATCTCACGATTGCATCTAATCTTGTAAACTTGGGAAGAAATCCTAGTGCAATCGTCTTAGGTCGTTTTATTCTTATAAGAGAAATCTTAACAAGAAATCGAGACTCCGGGGTCTGGTTTCCTGCACGTTAACCGGAAGCAGCGTTCTCGTAGCAGATAACACTACCCAGACAGGCTTAATTTGTATTGCAGGACGGGGAGGGGGAATCCCACTGCTAGAGCGCGCAATTCAAGTGGCAATTGTCGTTATTTCTTCCCTCCCGCCCTACCTTTCCCTTCCCTTCCATCCTCAACCCATTCCGAAAACCCTTTCTACTATAATCGCGTTGATTAACTTACCTCAGTAAGCGATGCTAATTTGAATGAAATGCTGGAATAAAATACACGTTTGGGGTGGAGAGAACGCAGGGGAACTGGAGATGGCGCTGCAGTCGGCGAGTGCAAGGTTTGATGAGGCGATAACTGGGCTTATACACCGCCTAAGAGTTGATATAAATTACTAATCTACGTTAACTTAGGGTGCCCGTAATTACTGGTGTCATTAGCATACAGAGAGTTTATAGCTTAGATTTAAGAAGAGCGAGGTTATAGTTTTCCACAGCTCGGTACATGTGGCACCGAGTACCGAGGAAAACAGCCCAACATAAACTGAAAACCCCCTCTAGTAAATAGAAAGAAAGCGAAGGCATGGAGTTTCAATAAACTCTAGTTTCCTCCCGTCTATATTGAAGACACACTTCATTAATGATTGAGTGTTCCCCACCGAAATTGTGGGTTTAATTACATATCAGAGCTTCTAAATTAAAATAAGTATATGATTGCCAGTCTCCAGTGTTAAATCTCTAGCTGTCAATTGGATAGAACATTTTCAATATGTAATTGTCTTATCTATACTAATAATAAATCTGTAGCCGAAATTTTTCTGGTAATTTTCGATTTTCCAAAAATAATTGGTCCTAACATATACAATTAACCACCCTGAAACCGAAAATCGCTTTTTTGAAATTCTTGTTTGTATGTCTCTCTGTCTATCTGTCTGTATGTTTGTTACCTTTTCACACGATAATGGCTGAACGGATTTCGATGAACATTGGAATATAAATTAAGTTCGTTGTAACTTAGATTTTAGGCTATATGGCATTCAAAATACATTATTTAAAAGGGGGGTTAAAAGGTGGCCTGAATTAAATAAATCGAAATATCTCGCTTATTATTGATTTTTGTGAAAAATGTTACATAACAAAAGTTTCTTTAACAATAATTTCCGATAAGTTTTATTCCTTAAAAAATTTTTATAGGACTGATATTTAATGAGATAAATGAGTTTTAAAATTAAAATAACTGCCATCTAAGGCCGTGTAATGAATTAAAAAACAAATGACTTCGTCTATAAGGGGCCTTGGACAGCAACAATCGAAAGCTATGAAAGATAACCTACAGGTAATGTTTCTGTGTTTGTATTAAGTAATATCAGAAGCTAAATTAACCGATTTGTATAATTAATTATTAATTCACCATTGGAAAGTGTAGTTTCTCTAGATGAACATAATGCAGTAATGTTATTACAGTAACTTCTGAGTGAATCGAGGACAGGTAAGATTAAAATAGGTTCTTATGCACAGAAAACTTGATAGGCTATTCTGTACATTCGTTTCCTGTATTTCCTAAAATAATTTTTATGACCAAATGAGTGGTCTCTGGATCAAAATGATCGCATTTTAATTATGCAAATACAATTTAAATTAAGTAACATATTAAACGATTTATCCTTCTATGAAACACGAATGTTCCCTGGATCAAATGTCCTATTTTAATTATGTAATTACTTTATATTTATTTCTAACAGGTGCAGCGGAGCGCACGGGTACGGCTAGTTTATAATAATAATAATAATAATAATAATAATAATAATAATAATAATAATAATAATAATAATTCTGCCTTGAAGAGAGTTAGGTTATGTTCTTGCTGTTTTGTCTGCAAGGTGTTTATTGTTTTGTGTTCGTGTGTGTCTGTTGTGGGTTTGTTTATTTTGTTTATGTTTCTTATTATGTCTTGTCTTATGTATTCGTGATGTTGACTTTGTGTGTTTTGTATTGCTGTTTCTATGTTTATCATGGTTTGTGTTTGTTGTTTTGTACCTGTATTGTTTTGGTGTATGCTGTGTCTTAATCCTTTTTCTAGTAGTTTAGTTTCATTGTGGTCGACTGTTATGTTTGGTGTGTTGAATATTCTTGGGTGGAATTTGTGTTTCGTGGTGTTTGTTGTTGTCTGTTGTGTCTTTAGTGTGGCTAGTTTATTGTTGTGTCTTTTTTTCTCGCATTTCCCATATTTATTCTGTGTTTAATTTCCTCCAGAGTATCATTTATATTTATTACTGTTGCTCCCAGGTATTTGAATTTTTCCACCTCTTCAAAGGATAAATTTCCAATTTTTATTTTTCCATTCCGTACAATATTCTCGTCACGAGACATAATCATATACTTTGTCTTTTCGGGATTTACTTCCAAACCTATCTCTTTACTTGCTTCAAGTAAAATTCCGGTGTTTTTCCTTATCGTTTGCGGATTTTCTCCTAACATATTCACGTCATCCGCATAGACAAGCAGCTGATGTAACCCGTTCAATTCCAAACCCTCTCTGTTATCCTGGACTTTCCTAATGGCATACTCTAGAGCAAAGTTAAAAAGTAAAGGTGATAGTGTATCTCCTTGCTTTAGCCCACAGTGAACTGGAAACGCATCTGACAGAACTGACCCATACGGAATAATAATAATAATAATAATAATAATAATAATAATAATAATAACAATAATAATTATAATAATAATTATAACGATGGTAATAATAATAATAATAATAATAATAATAATAATAGGTTTGTATAAAAACCAAATTATTTGTCAGAATCTTCAAATCCAGAGCGTTCTCCTTTGCGTATTTGCTGGCATTCATTCTACAGTACCCCCACCCACTGTACGCTTTACCACTATACTCATTACGCCGTTATGCGGATTTCCCACTGAACTGCTCTATTGGGCCCAAAGTCTCGAATAGAGACCTGCAAAACTGCGCACACAACCGGTTTAGATTCGACCGGTCGGAGCTCAACCGGCTACGATGACCATCGGGCCGAATAACTCGGTTGTCGAGCGATTACGCCTGATGTATTGCAGAGTAGACAGAACATCAGGAGCAATGACATGAAACTAACGTTTTTCGAGTACACAACCGGAGTAACAAGGAAATTTACGTTGTCTTATTGAAAAAAAAAGTATTTGCAAGTATTCTTACAGTTCATTCGACACTATAACACATATATTTTCTTTATTATTCTGAACTTGCAGTAACTTTATAAGTATCGTTTATATTTTAAACTTTTAGAGTTTTACTAATGAAAGTTGCTTATAGATATGTTAAACAATGTTATAGTTTCTCACAGAACAAGACACGCACAAGCCATGTATATTTTTCTTACCAATAAACGCTATATAGCTGGCGATTTTCTATACCAGTGTTAAACAGTATACGTCATAACTTCATCATTTGATTACGTCGTAACTCTTTCTCGCCACATATTGACTGAATCTTGTTCGATTTGTATAACCCAATGATCGATATTACATAAGTTCATGTAAGATCGCGAATTATTTAGAACACAAATCTCACACAGAAAGAAATGGTAAGGAGGAAGAAAATACGATGTCCAAATAACACCAGGTACATTTCATCATACAATAACTCCTTAACATTTTCTCAATAGGCTATACAAACAGAGTAATAATATTGAAGGATATTTATTTTGTTTAATTACAAAAATATGTTTGCTTCAAATAGGAATACAAATAATTTGGCACTTTAATACATTTGTTTTTGTATTTCGAATTTGCAGTAATTTGACTAGTAACAAATAAATGAACAATGGACACAGTGACATCGAAGGAAATAGACGTAATGTATAATGTGAAATGTTATAATGTAAACATATTCAAAAATATAATTACAATTCATTATAAAACAAAATAGGAAATAAGTACATAAGTCCATTATGACGTTTGTACTTTAAACTAAAAAAATGTATAGGCCCACCTCTAAAACAATAGTTGCATGCTTTTTAATTATTCTAATCAGTTTCAATACTATTTATTAAGAAATCAATTTAAAAAGATAAACAGTAATGTTATTTTCAACAATACGATTACTTTGGCTCCCAATGGTTGTTGTTCTGTACAAAATAAGTATAATTTACACATTTCTAAACTACGAATAACAAAAGAATAGCAAGGTTTAGAAACAAATCATTCTGTATAGAAAAGATCTACTTCAGAGAAAACAAGTGTCATTCAAAGAACTATTTTATTACACACGTATTAATATCAACTATATTTGATGTTCACAATTATTATTAGGGCCTATTATCATAGACTACATGCTCAGAGTTGACTTCTTGTGTTTATGTATTAATAAACCTGTTTTACTAGTCTAAAGTTACGCTCGGTGGAAACACTTATTCATGGAATGGCCAATATTCGTTTCACAAGTGTTGCTAGAGAGGCTAGAGTTGTTTGGTGATCTTTCCATCAATTTAGTTGTAGAAAATGAAATGAGCACAATGTATAATGTGAGATATAAGTAAATAAATCCAAAATATAATTACAATTAATCACAAAACATAAAATTAAATAATTATTAACTCTAAATGCATTCCTCCAATACAGTAGCTATTCATATACAGGGTAGAAGTGAAATAACCCTGCAGATTGTACGGGGCGATAAGGTTCACTTAAATGAATGGAAAACCTATGTTACGTTTAATTCTCTAGTCATAGAAACATACTAAAAGCATTGGTTGTAGTAGGTTTCAGAAGATATAAAGTTATTTTTGTTTTAGTTTTACTATTGATCGAGTTTACTGTTTTTAAGTGTGTCATTATTGTAATATTATAATTCAATTTTCTAGTGTAAGCAAAAATTACAACCTTGGTAATTTGTGGATACCGAAAGTTTTTTTTCTGCAATTTATGCTTTACAACGTCTGTAGTTTCGCGCTGCATGCTGTTTGTTCCTCTCGATGATCCGCAGCTATAATATCTGGATGGTTCACTGTGATCTTCATTTTATACGCCAGAGCCGTCCACCCACAGAGAGATCGAATCAACTCGAATACACGTTAAAACGAATACTGAGGCAGTACGCAAGCAGATGTACTTCGCATAGGCCTACTGCCTATAAAGCCAGGCGTCCAGTAGCGCTATGTAAGTTTGTTCGGTTTTCAACTGGTTTTGCAGGACTCTAGTCTCGAAGCCTAGTAGTAGTAGTAGTATTTATTCCATATTTATAAACCCTATTTGACATATAGTATATTAGGGTTATATTTTAAACTAATCATAACAAATTGAAACTTACAGACTCCCATACAATAAATATACACTTGTAAGAGTGTAACATATATAAATTAATTAGATTAATGCCTTGAAATTACAGTCGAAAAACATAGAGAATTTAACATGAATAGCATGTTGCACTTATAAATAATATTATGACACTTAGCTAATATACACACATACATACATACATACATTCATACATACATACATGCTTACTTACGTATGTAGAGACATAACATATAGATACATACGGTGAATAAACATTAATTTGATTGAAGGCTTGAAATTATAATCGAAATACCTAGAGAATTTAACATGAATAGACATGTTGAACTTGTCGATCATATTAAGACATTTCGCTAAAATATGTACATTTGTAGACATAATATAACAACATGTAGACATATATTTATAAATTTACACATGCATACATACATACATTCATACATACATACACTCACACACAGATATATATATATATATATATATATATATATGTATATATATTATATATATGTATATATATATATACACACAGCAAGATGTACGTCAGTAACAGATAATTGGAAAGGATGAACAATATTAAATACCTTGGACATTCATTATCACTTACACATGACTTTGAAATCAGGAATACGATAAAAATGTGGGGAGCAAAAGAAAGAGTAGCGTGAAAGAATGTACGCACAAGAAAAGCAGAAAATGATGTAATGAAAGCAGAAAAGAAGAAAAAACGGAAAAGTAATACACAGCATGTAAAACACGTACGCTATTTAGAAAATAAGTAACTTTATCTTACATTGAATGGCCATTAAGATAAAATAAAATCACATTTTCCAAAACCAATAGCGCTTTGTTGTGATATTCCTAAAAACGTTCTGTGTTATTACCACATCTGTATACGCAACTGAATGTAGCATATATTCATTTATTTCCATAAAAGGGTTAAATATGAACAAGTTACTTTTCTCTTGAAGGCGAACCTATCTCTTCTCTCAAAATGGAAAGAGTTCTCGGAAATAACATACACACTACAGTATTCCCAGAAATAGACTATTATCATTCACATGTAAGACACATACATATGCGCTTATATTTCCCTTTTACAGAAGACTGGATTCAAATGATTGTAGAGGGTACCTTAGAAGGATGGCGGCGGAGCAGGAGGGGGGAGAGGAACTGTTTCTTGCAATCAAGAAGAAAACCATATAACAAATTTAGCGACATTCTCCCTTGCTTGCATGCTAAGTAGAAGCTGCGATACGAAATTGGCTCGTGGTTGGTTGCCATGCTGCTCCGCCGAGGAGAAGTTGAATGGAAGGCTAATTCCAGCCATATCTCTTGCCCTTGCTCGGTTTTACTGCTTGTCTTATCCTCGTGCTGCCACTGCGAAAGGTAAGGAAACCCACTCACTAACAACCTTACACACATACACACGCACGCATGCGTAGTCTTAGAGTTGAGATAAATTGGATTGAAACTTAATCTGCTGAATCTTGTATTGTACCGTCAAGTTCAAAAATTTATGAACATTGTAATCACGTACTCGCGATTGTCACTTCCGTTCACAAAGCAAATCCCCCCATTCCCACTCCCTTCTTCATATCCCTCGTAAGTAGACAGCACTTTGTTTTCGAAGCGAGCTGAGTGAATTATGTGGTTAGAAGCGAAGTACCTTGGAGCTACCCCTCTTTTCTCGACATTTCCTCCTAATTTTCACTATAACCCTTATGTATTTCCCTTTAGGTTCTGAAAAGGCGTTTGGCACAATAAAATAAATTCTTCTTCTTCTACATCAAGGAATTAGGCCTTAGGCCTGTTTCCTCATCAAGAGAGCGAGTCTTTCCACCTTGTCATCTTGCGCCCAATATTCCTTCTACAGCTCGACCAAGTTAAGTCTGCGAGCCGAGAGGGGAAGTTGGAGGCAGTTCTGTAGTGAAAGGAGGCGGTAACGAGAGGAGACCAGTACAGTCTCATATGACAGCAAAGTTTTCCTACTGCGCTTCAGTTCATAGAGCGGTAACATTTGAAATAGACTGTACTTCTACTTCTGCTTGACAGTGAGGTTTGGCGTTCTGATTGGCAAGCGTGGAGAAAGTTGCATGAGGGGGGAGGCAGCGTAACTGTTGCCTTTATCTGAAGACAAGGACAACAAATGCGTGCGCTCCGTAGTGTATTTTAAACGATGTGCACACGTTGAAATCTGAGCGTCAAGTGACCTATGTGGCAACTGTGTTTTGCCTCTACATTCCTCTACATTCCATCCTGTTATCCCCACTCGCAGACTTGACTTGGTCGAGCTGTACCTTTAGGTTGGTAGACTAGACGGCAATTCGGAAGGCGGATGCACCGCAGCCTGTATGGCATGTGACGTCACAAGCTTGAACAGGAGAACCAATCAGAATCAGTCAGTAACAAGTGCTTCTCGAGTTACTTTGCTCACGTGTGAGTGTTTTAAAACATCGAATAAGTAAAACTATCATATACTGTGTATGTGTAAGATAAATAAATGGAAGGAGATACTATAAAAAGACAAGTATTGCACAGGCAGGCGCGAGAAATAGTGTTTAAGGGGTATAATTATTTTAAAAACATTAACGAGCAGAACTCTGCCGGGCATCATGGTGCTGGCCGCAACGTTGCCAACGCGCAGGAGACGACTGCAGAAGCATGTGGTGTGGGTTTGGGAACCGTGCAAAGAATTGTTAGTGAAGGAAACAAATCTTTTAATGTGAGCGGAACTGCCACGTTTCGTTCCCCTGGAAAACATCCTCGTCGTGAAAAAAACAGTCTCTGAATTAGATGATTTTAATAAAAGTATGCTGCGACGTACAGTATTAGATATGTACCTTCGAGAATCCGACTCTGAAGAATCTGACGGGACTGATGAGAGAATCAGCGACTTCGATTAAAACCAGGTACTGAATATTAATTAAATCCTAATTTATATTAAATGTGACAATATAACATTGTACTCGTAGTTATTGTTTTAGGGTCTTTAACTAGCTAAAATTATTTGCGCCTAGAAATAGACCTATATACAATTTCTACTTAAATAGTGTATCATTTTTTTTCTAGTAATACACCGTATACATTTCGTATTAAAACTGTGTGATAACATAATAATAATAATAATAATAATAATAATATACCGCACATAAAAATCTTAAAACTTGGTATAAACATTGTTAATACAACGTAAGATTTGATAATGTTCTGATAAAAGGTTTGTCATGCTTGCAGTAATCACCCGCTAAGGTCATTATTGTCTTTTTAAAATTGAAATTCTCTCCTCAGCTACTTGTATTGCGCGCGCGCGTGAAGTACGATGTGGCAATGCTGTACATTGCCTTTCTCTCACTATCCGTCTCTCTTGACGCAAACGCTAGCAGCCGACCGCCTTCCGAACTGGCGTCTAGTCCAGTGGAGTAAAATCAGTGGGAGCCTGTAGGGTGGCATTCTTTCTATGTGCTGTAGCCAATTAGATCTTAGACTTTGAATTCTTTCTGTCAGGTTAAAAATATTTAATTCTGTTCTGATCTCTTCATTATATTTCTTGTCTAATAATGTACAGCCTGCTACTGAACGTAGGAACTTCATTTCAGCTACCTCTATTCTTCTTTTATTTGATCTGTTAAGTGTCCAATTTTCGCAGGCGTATGTCAGCATTGGTATTGCCATTGTTTTATAAAATTTTAGCTGTGTGGATTTTAGTGTTTTATTTTTCAACGTTCTTCTTATTGTTCCGCACATGTTATAAAATCTATTTCATTTTATGTTTATATCGTCCTTTTCACAGTAAGATACGTTGAATCCTAGATAACTGAAGTTATTTACCTGCTCTATTAATTTGTTATTAATCATTGTATAGAGCACATCTAGGTCAGAAAGCATGGGTAGACATAACGGCTCGGTTAGAAAAGCCAACGTACTATGGTAGGAACGATCATGATTTTAAAATCAAATGTAGGAAACAGAAAACGGATGTAGGTAAATTCTCATTTTTAAATAGAACTATAAATGATTGGAATGACCTACCTGTAGCGGTCTTTGAGGGCTGTCCTTCCTTAAGGAGATTCAAGAATAATTTAAAAAGTTGTGTATAAAGTGCAAATTAAAATTAAGGTGACATTCAACATTTAATTTTTTAAGGTGACATGTATTTATCTAGCCTGACGAGTTTACTTCCTTGGTTTGAATTGTAAATTATTTAAAAATAGCGTGTAAGAGGGCCTTAGACTAGAAATGTTTAGTTTAAATGTAGTTCTGTTTATAAGTATGCATAAGGATGTAATTATATGACTTATTTGAACTGTTGTATCAGTGAAGCGAGGTGAGTCAGTGAAGTCATGGTCTTACAGTGCAGTGAACAGTTCCGATCAGTGATAATTTATAGCGTCAATGAAATGAGTTCTATAGTGTCAGTGAAATGTGTTACAGAGTGTCAGTGAAATGTGTGCTAAAGTGTCAGTGAAATGCGTCATAGTGCCACTACAGGGAATGAGATGAGAGTAAAGTGAAAGACTACTGAAACTTATGTAGGGCCTATACATAATTATGTAGGTTGTATTGTAAAATTAGGTATTTTGTTTATGTTTTATTATTATTGTGTTAAATTGTATTGTGTATTCTTATTGTATTGTGTATAAAATTGTATATGTGTTGTAAAATTGTATTGTGTATTGTAAATTTTATTGTGTATTGCTTATCATTTTATTGTGTATTGTTAATATTGTATATACCACTGCCACCGGGTGCTTGCCCACTTGCAGTGTAAATAAATACATACATACATTATTTTGCATCTTTTATGATTTGTACCTTCGAAAGCCATTGCTTTGGTTTTCTTCTCAAAAATACTCATATTATATTCACTTGCGAGTTCATTCAGTTTATGACCAGCAACTTGTAATTCGTCCTCAGTGTTACTAAAAATTACTTGATCGTCTGCGAACAGTATAGGCCTAGTGTTCAAAACTTCGTCATCAATTTTAAAATGAGTATTTAGTTGTTCATGCCATTGTCTAATGACATTGGTCAATATAATATATACTAAACAGCGCAGGGGACAGTGGACAGCCCTGTTTAACTCCTTGATTAGTTTTTATTTGTTTATTACTGGTGTAGTCTGTTCTTATTTTTATCTGTGTTCCGAAGTATAGACTCTGAATTACTTTTATTAGGTGGTCTGGAAATCCCCTTTTATACATTATTTCCCATAATTTCTTTAGTGACACTTTATCAAAAGCTTTCTCGTAGTCGATGAAAAGCATATACGTTGGAAGATTAAATTCTCGTCTTTTTTTAATAATTTGTTCTAATATGAATATGTTATCCGAGCATGAGCGACCTTTTCGAAATCAATAAAATAGATAAACTAAGAAAAATAATGGCACTTCAAAGAGTTTCTTCCATCTACGCTCGGCCTCCCCAAAGGTCTTTCCTGTGGTCATGCCGGAGAATCAGTCCCATTCCAGGGGGAAACACCCTATATGAGTGACAAACTCGGAAACAAGGCAATCATACGAGATTCTGGAACCTACATCACTTTTTATTTGTACATTTTTATAGACACTACATACATCGATAGGATTATATATGTTTAAATTAAAATTGGTAAATGGATTTTAAAAGTACTTTATTGTTAAAAATCATAATTGCAACGATTTTAAATCACGTTCATTAGGTCACTATCATTTCATCGAAATATGATCTGTAAAATTCAGTTTTTAATTGCAAAACATTATGCAGAAAAAATAATTTTGTGCGAGATCGTGCGTATTTGCTTGTTTTCCGCACAGAACCAATACGCGGTAAGTGTGAAATACCACATTCAGTATTCCCAACCTAACACACATAACAATTTCCCTCTGCTTACCGCTTAAGCGCGACATTCATTTTACTGCTTTAGGCTTATAACATATTATTTTTAGAGACGTTTAACATAGTAATAATTATAAATTGGAAACTTACCACTGCAATTTCACCTAAATTGCAATGTTAATTATTGTTTTTAAATATTTGCAAAAATTAAGTAAAGTCTACTACTCCACGAAACTTATTGCATTCCTGATACAAGTAACATTAAGGAAGCCGTGAAAAAATCAACAAGATTCCAGATGCGGATGTTATTACTGCAATATGTTACATAAATAATATTGTTAAAATATTAAAATGAAAAATAAATCATTACATAACCTTACCGTTTGTTTTAAGTTCGCATTTATAGACTGGGGGGAAAAAAAAGACAGACGTATATCACGGCCTGCTGGAGTATAGTAAACACAGAAAACATTTTATAGCAACAATGTTGAAGAAAGATATTTTGGTTTTCCGAAGTTGCCGTCATTAAACAGAAACCAACATGGAGATTTCATTGCAACTAATTATAAATTCGTCTTTCAGGTATGTAATAAACGATCTTCGCACAAAATAATGTACGATACACGAGCGGTATGTTTGTTTTCATGTTCTCGGAAATTAAAAAAGCTCAACTACGTTTCGCTTTTTCAATCTTTTCCTCGACCATGAAAACGTCAACATACCGCTCTTGTAACGTATATTACTATTAAAATGTTAACTTCAGAAGCTAAGATGACTGATTTACAGGATTAAATTAAACAGAGTCAGTTTTTTATAAAATGAAGTATGTACGTGAGTACTGATGTTTTACTATACTATTTGTGTCGATGACTAATCGTGGCTTATCATGGTCGTGGGCGTCAGAGTACTGAAAAGCAAAACGAAAGATATGGTTGTCTTCATTCTAATGTTCTGGCCACTGCTAGTCTGAACTCTGAGTGTAATACAACCTTTTGCTGTTATCTTCCCCCTCACCATAAACTGTGACGCTGCACAGAGACAGTGATATAATACGAGGTCTGTAGATAATGTGGAAATAGAGGGTAAAGTTGAATAATAAAATAAAATAATAGAAATGAGACAGAGCAGAAAGCACAATGAAGAAAAAACCAAGAAGGCACAATGAAAGCAGACAGAACGAAAGCGGAAAGCGAAGTAACTGCACAGAACTGGGCGAAAGCAGAAGACTGAATCGAAGCAGAAAGTTTCTTCATGAATTATGTCTTACTGGTGTCACTTATGAGGTTCAAACCTGTCAGTATTTTATTGTTAAAAATCAAATTGCAACGATTTTAATTCACGTCCATTAGGTCACTATCATTTCTTCGAAATATGACTTGTAAAATTCAGTTTTTAATTGCAAAACATTTTGCAGAAAATATAATTTTAAAATGTTAACTTCAGAAGCTAAAATGACTGATTTACAGGATTAAGTTAAACAGAGTCAGTATTCTACAAAATAAAGTAAGTACGTGAGTTTTACTATATCTGTGTCGATGACTAATCGTTTTACTGTACTCCAACCACGAGAAAGTCTCCAGTGAATGAAACGAAGCGGGGTGATGCTCTGAATAAATGTTGATGTCATAAGATGTCATAACGTCGCACACGTGGGTACTGTTCTCCAACCAGAAGATCAACCGTGAAAGGAATGTGGTTACTATTGCGTCATCTATTGGAACGAAGTAGATAGATAATATTAGAGTTATAACGTCAGTTTAAAAACCATGCGCTCTCCTGCATATGTTATTTCCTGTACGGAGAGATTAAAAGACCAGGCGATTAACAGTGATCTAATTTTGTAACTAGGGTAGTATAAATATGTTCGTATCAGTGTTGTCGTTTGTGCTGTGAGAGCTAGCCAATAGAGATACGAGTACCCACGTGTGTGACCTTATGACATCAACATTCATTCACAGCATTACTCCGCTTCATCTCATTCCCCAGAGACTTTCTCGTGGTTGGAGACGGTACTCGTATATCTATTGGCTATTTCTCAAAGCACAAACTATAACACTGATATAAACATTTTTATACTAATTTTAAAGGCATACTGGTTCCGTTAAGTGCAATGTTAATTGATAAAAGAGTTCTATTCAGTCAATACTTAACATAAAAACACAATAAAACATGTTATAACAACATATAAACAGGTTTAAAAACAAACGTTTTCGCCAGTTTTGATTGGCATCTTCAGGTCGTGTATGTCGAATAGAACATGTTATGATAAGTGAACACTTGGTATATAAGGTTAACACAGAAGTTAAAAATATAATATGCTTAAAAACAGAGAATAGAACCAGCAAAAAGACACCACAGTAGTCAACATAGTGCTTCTACATACATTGTGGTGTCTTTTTGCTGGTTCTATTCTCTGTTTTTAAGAATATTATATTTTTAACTTCAGTGTTAACCTTATATACCAAGTGTTCACTTATCATAACATGTTCTATTCGACTTACACGACCTGAAGATGTCAATCAAAATTGGCGAAAACGTTTGTTTTTAACCTGTTTATATGTTGTTATAACATGTTTTATTGTGTTTTTATGTTAAGTATTGACTGAATAGAACTCTTTTATTAATTTTTATACTACCCTAGTTGCAAAATTAGATCACTGTTAATCTCCTGGTCTTTTAATCCCTCCATAAAGGAAATAACATATGCAGGAGAGCACATGATTTTTAAACTGACGTTATAACTCTAATATTATCTATCTACTTCGCTTCAATAGATGACGCAATAGTAAGCACATTCCTTTCACGGTTTATCTCCTGGTTGGAGAACAGTAAGTGACTTATCTTGGTCGTGGGCGTCAGAGTACTGAAAAGCAAAACGAAAGATATGGTTGTCTTAATTCTAATGTTCTGGCTACTGCTAGTCTGAGTGTAATACAACCTTTTGCTGTCTATCTTCCCCTCACCATAAACTGTGACGCTGCACAGAGACAGTGATATAATACGAGGTCTGTAGATAATGTAGAAATAGAGAGTAAAGTTAAAGAATAAAATAAAGTAATAGAAATGAGACAGAGAGCAGAAACCACAATGAAGCAAAAACCAAGAAAGGACAATGAAAGCAGACAGAACGAAAGCAGAAAGCGAAGTAACTGCACAGAACTGGGCGAAAGCAGAAGACTGAATCGAAGCAAAAAGTTGCTTCGTGAGTGATGTCTTATTGGTGTCACTTATGAGGTTCAAGCCTGTCTTTTGACAGTTGACTAAAGAAAATGACTTTAGTTTCCAGTTTTTTAATTCAGTCAAGTATTTCCTGTAATTATTTTGCGGCCATGCAAATTAGTTAAACTAGTTCAGCTTTCATTGCAGATTTGAGTTCCCATTTCAGTTATACAGTCTCACTTCAAAACGCCATCATACAGTATACAGATAACGTCAGTTGTACTCATCTCGCGTTCCGAAGTGTCACAAGCATTAAGTGGTAGATTAAGTAAAATATAGTACCGACTGACGTTTACCTCGCAAGATAAAATATGCACAGCAAAATTCTGGTCTCCGTTCGAATTTTAAATTACAACAATGAAACTCACTTTGAAATCTTTTGTCATTCGAAGTATCACCAGACTGTGAGCAATCCAACGTTAAATTAATATGGAATTCCTGGTCTATCAATCTTAATACTAAAGAGTGTGACGACAGATAACATTGGATTTCCATTCCTGTGTGCATATGTTTATTATACGCAAATCAAAGATCGCCAAAAGCCATACGGAGCAACATTAGCAGACTCGGAACGTGTGACGTAACACGACGCTTATTTAACAATAAGTGAAAACGGGAGTGGCAGAAATAATATGTATGCAGTTTACATTAGGCTTGAGAGTTTCAATACCACTGTGCTTACCCTCCTGAAATGTTAATTAAAAAGAGGCAGACAAGCGAAAGTTACGATGAGATAAACTGGAAATTATTGAAATTCACTCGCACTACTGCCACAACAACAAAACTGGACAAATTATTAGCAAAAGCGCTTTTCCATTAATAATACTAACTTGTAAGTGAACTTTCTGTTTTCTTGAACCTGGTTTTCTTTTTTTCTTTTTTTTTAAGGAGAGAGAATGGTTTTAATATGGTAGAAAACCAGTGAATTAAAAAAATTATTACTAACTTACTTACTTACAAATGGCTTTTAAGGAACCCGAAGGTTTATTGCCGCCCTCACATAAGCCCGCCATCGGTCCCTATCCTGTGCAAGATTAATCCAGTCCCTATCATCATATCCCACCTTCCTCAAATCCATTTTAATATTATCCTCCCATCTACGTCTCGGCCTCCCTAAAGGTATTTTTCCCTCCGGTCTCCCAACTAACACTCTATATTCATTCCTGGATTCGCCCATACGTGCTACATGCCCGCCCATCGCAAACGTCTGGATTTAATATTCCTAATTATGTCAGTTGAAGAATACAAGGCGTGCAGTTCTGCGTTGTGTAACTTTCTCCATTCTCCTGTAACTTCATCCCTCTTAGCCCCAAATATTTTCCTAAGCACCTTATTCTCAAACACCCTTAACCTATGTTCCTCTCTCAGAGTGAGAGTCCAAGTTTCACAACCATACAGAACAACCGGTAATATAACTGTTTTATAAATTCTAACTTTGAGATTTTTTGACAGCAGACTAGATGATAAAAGCTTCTCAACCGAATAATAACACGCATTTCCCATATTTATTCTGCGTTTAATTTCGTCCCGAGTGTCATTTATGTTTGTTACTGTTGCTCCAAGATATTTGAATTTTTCCACCCCTTCGAAGGATAAATCTCCAATTTTTATATTTCCATTTCGTACAATATTCTGGTCACGAGACATAATCATATACTTTGTCTTTTCGGGATTTACTTCCAAACCGTTCGCTTTACTTGGTTGAAGTAAAATTTCCGTGTTTTACCTAATCGTTTGTGGATTTCCTCCTAACATATTCACGTCATCCGCATAGACAAGAAGCTGATGTAACCCGTTCAATTCCAAGCCCTCTGTGTTATCCTGAACTTTCCTAATGGCATATTCTAAATCGAAGTTAAAAAGTAAAGGTGATAGTGCATCTCCTTGCTTTAGCCCGCAGTGAATTGGAAAAGCATCAGATAGAATCTGACCTATACGGACTCTGCTGTATGTTTTACTGAGACACATTTTAATTAATCGAACTAGTTTCTTGGGAATACCAAATTCAATAAGAATATCATATAATACTTCCCTCTTAACCGAGTCATATGCCTTTTTGAAATCTATGAATAACTGATGTACTGTACCCTTATACTCCCATTTTTCTCCATTATCTGTCGAATACAATTTAAAAAATTATACACGCTTTAAAACACACTTATGGGCCTATTTCACCCACATGTTATTAATCCACAATTAACTAATTGTAATTTAACTTACATACGGAATATTATTATGATGTACCGAAATATAAGATATTTCCGCGCAGGAACAAACGACGTAATGCCCTAGTTCAGAACCTATAAATTGCCAATTAAATGTACGAGGTCACTCATTTAGTCGCAATGCGAAAAGGACAGGGAACCTTTCAATTTGCAGATTCAGAATTCACGGCTTTTCTTCTGACGGCCTTCACCTGCCTTGTCATCGAACAACAGATGACAGAGTCTTCTCGACTCTACTTGCACTGCGAAATGGCAAAGCCCCTTTCAATGTGCAAGACAACACCTGCCATCCTAACGGAAAACGAGTCTTCCCGACTCTGCCTGCACTGCGACATGAAAGAGTTCATTTCAATGTGCAGATTCCACCAGCCATTTCCTCCTCGTCCTTTCCTGTGATCACTTTGATCAAATTTCCGTCCCCTCACGTATGTGGTACCTAAGAGGTTACGTCCATTTTCGGTTTTCCCCTTCAAAATTTTCTAGAGCTCCTTCAGTGGAGCAACGTAACCCGGAGTGAGACAAGCGGCCGACAGGCTTGGAGTTCACATATTTAGTTTCTTGCAGCCCCGAACCCCTTGCAAGGACGCGTTTTGCGTACCTTTTAAATTTCTCCTCCCAATTCCCCTCTTTCAATTCAATTCAATTGAAATTCTGCGTTATCATATGATTCTCTCCGGCACCGGGACTCGAACCCGGCTTTTCAGCTCTACGTGCTGACACTTTATCCACTAACCCACAGCGGATTTCAGTTCCGATGCCGGATCGAATCCTCTCAGTTTTCCTTCATCATATTATGATAACGCGGAATTCTTGCACGGAAATATTATATGTACTTCGGTACATCATAATAATATGAATGAGTAAGTAATCACTTAGTGATTCAAGACGGAGCTTATCCCGTCGGATCCCGGTCATTTAGTCACTCATAATGAGAGCACATCTGTACACAGTGTGTTGGACATTGTGCCACTGTCACATTTCTGTGACACAGTACATGAGGGTAGGCCACAAAAGGGAAAACTGAGAGGTATAAATTAAACTGAGAGGTTCGATCCGCCATCGGAACTGGAATCCGATGTGGCTTAGAGGATAAAGCATCAGCACGTAGAGCTGAAAACCCGAGTTCGAGTCCAGGTACCTGAGATAATTTTTCTTTGTTCCATCTATCCTCCATAATTAAATACGGAAGTTAAAATCATATTTAATTCGTTTGCATTTCACGAAACTAATACGCATTTAAAATGAAGTCAATTAATTTAATTCCCAATTAAGTCAACACGGCCTTCGGAATTATAGTAAAATAGTAATTTCGAAGACCATGTGCCATGTTAATGTAAGCAGTGGCCTTTGTAGTGAGTTCATTATTTGTTACAGTACAACAATGAAATTACGTCACACACAGAGATAACCTCATAAAATATTGAAGTCATCGAAAACAAAAAAAGGAAGGAAGGAATTTAGAAAAAAAAGTATTGGAAATGATTAGAAATAGATTTCAATATAGAAAACGTCATCCCAATGTCTTCAGCAATACTGGAGACAAAACGCGATAATATGAAAGTAGATACAAGGAAATATCATGCAATAGAAAGACTTCATGGATTTGCGCTATTGCAGTGCCTTCAAATGTAATATTAGGCTTATAAGATAAGTTTGTTATTCATACTGTATTACTTTAGTTGCTCGATGTGTTTTTATCGCCATTTTCAACTCCGTCGTCACGATCCTGTGCCATCTTCACATGCGATTAAAATCTGGGTTCGCCCCTACATTCACAGATGTTAACCGTTTGAAGTTCTGTCTCTTCCAAAGGAATTATTGGGTATATTTCTTTGAGAATGCCAATGATCGACGCAACTGTTAATGCAGCTTGCTATATGAAAATGACTCAAAAATAGTTTAAGTGGTAAATTGAGAAGAAAAAATTTCGTATCAACACATCAACTTGGTTTAGCAAGACGGTGTAACTGCACATATTGCAGTCATCTCTACGACGAAAATGCAAAATTTATTTGGGAATCCTGTCATATTGAGACATTCCCTGGCCTGCACGTTCTCCCGATTTAAGTGCATCTAATTTCTTTTTATGGGGGTATCTAAAAAGTAAGGTATATGGGTATACGCAAACAAACCGCGAAACATTGAACAACCGAAGACAGCAATTCGTGAAGAAATTTCAAACATTACTGTCGAAATATTGCAAAGTAGTAGTAGTAGGTTATTTTACGACGATTTATCAACAGTTTAGGTTATTTAGCGTCTGAATGAGATGAAGGTGATAATGCCGGTGAAATGAGACCCGGGGTCCAACACCGAAAGTTACCCAGCATTTGCTCATATTGGGTTGAGGGAAAACCACGGAAAAAACCTCAACCAGGTAACTTGCCCCGACCGGGAATCGAACCCGGGTCACCTGGTTTCGCGGCTAGACGCCCTAACCGTTACTCCACAGGTGTGGATTTGTTGCAAAGAGCATTAAGAAACTTCGAAGAGCGATTACAACAATGTATTTGAAGGATGCAATTTTCAAGAAGTAGTGGTTCCATGCAAATACAGACCTATTATTATCAATGGTCCCAGAAAAGAGCGGCCGGCCGGCCGGGCCCTGCGTGGTTTCAGCAGAGCGCGTAACCATTTCTCCGGCGCTTCTGCCATATATAACAGTACTAACAATAAATGTTCAATAATCTGGACTTCATGCTCACAGTCGTTGCTGAAAATGGCCCCCCCATTTGCCGCCACACAAAAACTGACATCTTCTGATGAACGAATGAACAACACTTTGAAGTCCCACATCATTGATAGTTTTTAAATTATTATTTATTTGTAATTACGATGAAATTAGTAATTGTTGTAATTATTTTGGTATTGTACCACGAACTCAAATATAAAAGAAAGAAAAGAGAGCCTAAATAAAAAAAAATACATATATATAGAATTAATACCACTACCTAAAAAAATAATACAAAATAATATTCTCGTATCCAGTCTTTTACTTCATCTATAGAATTAATTAAAATGTGTCTCAGTGAAACATACAGCAGAGTTTGTATAGGTCAGTTTCTGTCAGATGCGTTTCCAGTTCACTGTGGGCTAAACCAAGGAGATGCACTATCTCCTTTACTTTTTAACTTTGCTCTAGAGTATGCAATTAGCAAAGTCCAGGATAACAGAGAGGGTTTGGAATTGAACGGGTTACATCAGCAGCTTGTCTATGCGGATGACGTGAATATGTTAGGAGAAAATCCATAAACGATTAGGGAAAACACGGAAATTTTACTGGAAGCAAGTAAAGAGATAGGTTTGGAAGTAAATCCCGAAAAGACAAAGTATATGATTATGTCTCGTGACCAGAATATTGTACGAAATGGAAATATAAAAATTGGAAATTTATCTTTTCAAGAGGTGGAGAAGTTCAAATATCTGGGAGCAACAGTAACAAATATAAATGATACTCGGGAGGAAATTAAACACAGAATAAATACGGGAAATGCCTGTTATTATTCGGTTCAGAAATTTTTTTCATCCAGTCTGCTGTCGAAAAATCTGAAAGTTATAATTTATAAAACAGTTATATTACCGGTTGTTCTGTATGGTTGTGAAACTTGGACTCTCACTTTGAGAGAGGAACAGATATTAAGGATGTTTGAGAATAAGGTGCTCAGGAAAATATTTGGGGCTAAGAGGGATGAAGTTACAGGAGAATGGAGAAAGTTACACAACACAGAACTGCACGCATTGTATTCTTCAACTGACATAATTAGGAACATTAAATCCAGACGTTTGAGATGGGCAGGGCATGTAGCACGTATGGGTGAATTCAGAAATGCATATAGAGTGTTAGTTGGGAGGCCGGATGGAAAAAGACCTTTAGGCAGGCCGAGACGTAGGTGGGAAGATAATATTAAAATGGATTTGAGGGAGGTGGGATATGATGGTAGAGAATGGATTAATTTTGCTCAGGATAGGGACCAATGGCGGGCTTATGTGAGGGCGGCAATGAACCTCCGGGTTCCTTAAAAGCCAGTAAGTAAGTATAGAATGAGGATTTTCGATTCTTCACTGAACCTATTTCTTTAAAAATCTTTTAGCGAGTCGTCAAATTGTTTTGGCAGAAGGCACAGGTCTGTTTGGAAACTTTATTCGAAATTTTTGTATTTTTTTTTTTTTGCACATGATCTTGTGCCTTTAATGTATGTATTGTACATTTTTTTTATTTTACTTGCTTATTAAAAGACGCTGTATCAATTACGAGGTTATCACAGAAATATTTGCAAGTTAAAATTCATGGTTAGGAAGCAAGAAGATTTGCGATTAATTATTTAGTTGTTGAAATAATTGGTTACATAATTTAGATAGATATAAAATTTGAGCAAGCATGTAATATGAAAAAGTAAGTGATACTGTTTGACGTAAAAATTAGAATTGACGAGGCAGTCTGAAAGAACTTAAATGGATTTCGTAGTCACGTAGCCTTCTAAATGGCCCCGGAGGACGAAACCAGACCGGTGTGCCGCAAGAGAATCACCTGAAATATTTAACTACACGGTCTGTTTGTTTGTATTATCTCGAGGTTCCGCAACGCTTGATTTCTCTCTTGACTATCACCAAAACGAATAAAACTCTATCCGGTGCAGCCTTACACTTGTCCTGGAGTCCATATTACTCATAATTCTTCTAACCATCCCTCATCCTCTCGAGGTTTCCAGCTCTATTTAAAATATTCCGAAATTATTGCTATTATTATCACCTTCATTTCATTCAGACACTAAATAACCTGAGTTGTTGATACAGCGTCGTAAAATAACCCAATAAAATAAAATAAATCATCCCAATAAAAGAAGGTTGCGCAGTAAGTCTAAAGGCTGGTACACAATAAACCGGGAACAAAAACGAGAGCGAGAACGGAAATAATCTATACTAATAATAAATCTGTAGCCGAAATTTTTCTAGCAATTTTCAATTTTCCAAAAATAATTGGTCCTAACATATATAATTAACCACTCTGAAACCGAAAAACGCTTTTCTGAAATTTTTGTTTATATGTCTGTCTGTCTGGATGTTTGTTACCTTTTCACGCGATAATGACTGAACCGATTTGTATGAAAATTGGAATATAAATTAAGTTCGTAGTAACTTAGATTTTAGGCTATATGGCATTCAAAATACATTATTTGAAAGGGGGGTTATAAGGGGGCCTGAATTAAACAAATCGAAATATCTCGCTTATTATTGATTTTTGTAAAAAATGTTACATAACAAAAGTTTCTTTAAAAAGGATTTTGGAGAAGGTTTACTCTTTGCAAAATTTTGATAGGACTGATATTTAATGAGATAAATGAGTTTTAAAATTAAAATAACTCCATCTAAGGTGGTGCAATGAAATAAGAAAAAATGACTTCGTCTATAAGGGGCCTTGGACAACAACAATCGAAAGATATTAAACACAGCTTACATAGAATTTTTCTGTGTTTGTATGAAGTAATATCGGATGCTAAATTAACCGATTTGTATAATTAATTATTATTTCACCATTGGAAAATGTAGTTTCTCTAGATGGACATAATTCTATAATGTTATTACAGTAACTTCTGAGTGAATCGAGGACAGGTAAGGTTAAAATAACTTCTTATGCACAGAAAACTTAATAGGCTATTTTGTACATTCATTAAACTATGATTGCATGTAATAACAGATAAGAAACGTTAAAGGAATTGTCATTGCACCAAATGAATGCTCTCTGGACCAAAATGATCGCATTTTAATTATTTAAATACAATTTAAATTAAGCACATATTAAACGATTTTCCTTCTATCAAACACGAATGTTCTCTGGATCAAACGTCCTATTTTAATTATGTAATTACTTTATATTTATTTCTAACAGGTGCAGCGGAGCGCACGGGTACAGCTAGTGTTAAAATAAATGTATTTAAATGTGAACATTCACAATAGTTAATTGTGAATGCTGTCATTTAAATACATTTATTTTAACAATATTCCCGTTCTCGTTGTCGTTTTTGTTTCCGGTTTATTGTGAACCAGCCTTAAGGCCTACGGGCCGCCCTCTGAAGAAGAAAGGAACATCAACATAAGTTAATGGTAAATTAACAGACATGTTAAAAGTTTTTTTTTTCTCATGTGTCGATATCTGTCTTCGGAAATAGTAAAAAAAAAAAAAAAAAGAATCTGGTAACCTTAACCAATAGTAAAGAACATAACTCATATTTGGTTTGATAAATGTCTGAATTCGATTGGAGGTTCGTTTTCTAGGAAACACTAAACTGACTGAAATACGGTCAGACGCGTGGAAAGACTCTTCCCATATACTTCGATTTAATATAAAGGCTGCGTATATAAATCTTGTAGAACAGTCAATATAATATCCTTTCGATGGAAGAAGCCTACAAAGTGTGTTTCATATTGCGATACGCTTGGTTAGCCCTGACAACACTCCAGTCTGTCGATATCTAACTTATACAAGGTTTCCAGATTCCTTGACAGCCCGATCGACGTTGCATGACTCTCGTTATTGACACTGGCCAGTGACTCATGGTCGAACTGGCGGGCTCCGACTTGTTACAAGTCTCCCGGCAGCCATATTGCTGAGATCTGCTTGTGTCTTTCTCCCCTCTTGTAGGAGAAAGGATGGAATGAATAGCTGATGTCACAAAGTGTTACAAAACTTTACCCAAGATTCCCCAGCACGAAACAATACGCATCACCGAGTCTGATTTTGGCCATTCATAACTCCTGACAACTTTACTTTGTAATACTTGTTGTAAGCTTGGGAAACAAATTGAAAAGTGAAAGAGGGGTTTGGGGCGAAAGAGGAGAGGGGTAGCGTATTAATTCGGTTCAAACTCCGTCATGTGCACACGAACCATCTCTTAAAACTCTTGTAAAATACTTTATGGTGTGAGGTTTGATTGATATGCTTTTGTTCAAACCGAGATGATATATATCGCGGCGAGACAACTTCGCTGAAATAAGCCTTCGTTTTCATGTCGAGGGGTTGAAGATGAATAAGGAGGTCACGGAAACAAAATGCCCTTCTCTCTAACATGTTTCCCCTTTATCTGTTTCATATTTGTATTTTGACTGACTGCAAAGAGATCTCAACTTTTCCGCAGTTATTCCATATAAATAATGCATGTCTGCTTAACCTTTTCCTCTCGAATACAATAACGACTCGGAGGGATGTAGACTGCCCGCATGAAGAACATATTTAGGCCTTGTAAAGTCATTCAAGTGTAAAAAGTATCCATGCGGTAACTGATGTATGTATATACCTGGAAATATACTAACTTTTGTATATATCTGATCGCAGAAACTCTTGTGCTTTGCCCCTTTTCAGAGTGATTTGTGAGAGGGTCTTGGATTCAAAACATACCGAATACAGCCTTGAGGTTTCTAAGTTTCGTGATATGCCCGTAATGTTACCCAGCCTTAACTTTTCCATTAGCTTTGAAACTGTAAACATCATCCCTTGGAGCTTATGTAAATGCATGAACTTCTGGGAAAGACTAAAGATGTATACTTCCCTGTTTAATGTTACCTACAGAATTATATCATGTCTGTGACATAGCGAGCAACAACTTTCAGAATGAAATTAAAGTAATGAATATTGTCAAACATAGAATAAGATCATAAACTCGCTATAAAGTTACTGTTTTCTAGATCCTAACAATAGGATTTCTTAGTGCGTGAAATGTTTATTTACTCATCCATTTATTTACGAGGGGCATCCAGAAAGTAAGTTTCCCGATTTTTTCCCCTTGAAAGTGAACGTAATTAGCCGTGTCAATTGCGCATGCGTAACAGATCTATGACGTATCAATCATATGCCAGCCGGACAGATCCCACCTGGTGCCAGTAGCGTGGCAGCAGTGGTTCGAAATTGAAGCTCTTATTCCTTCTCCCGCCTCCTCGAGGTTCGGTCGGTGATAAAGTTCTTTAATGCACAAAGCATTGCCAGCTCTCATCGGCAGCTGTCAGGCCTATGGGCCGAACCCCCCCCCTCTCTCTCTCTCTTTCTTTTTCAAGAAATTCCTGTCCTGTGAGCGTTTTGGCAACGACGAAGAGCTGAAGACGTCTGTCACACGCTGGTTCCATTCACAGGCGGCAGAGTTCTACGACAGAGGGATATAAAAGTTGATCCCACGATACAAGTGTCGCAATTCTGATGGTGGCTATGTTGAAAAATAGCTGAAACATTGCTGTACCTGTTGCCACTAAATGTTTTCCTTAAAATGTGTGTTCTTTTTTTTTTAAAAATAGGGAAACTTACTTTCTGGATGCGCCTCGTATTTATCTGCTGCTTATAACAGTGTCGCAATTAAGACTATACTCTGCAAGCTGGAAGGTCGTAGGTTCGTTTCCCGATGGAGTCATGAATATTATCCATTGATCTTACATTTTCGGTCACATTATTGTTCTCAATCCTAACAGAAATGACAAAGATGGAAAGCACGTAGGACTGATAGCTCTAATGCTATTCATTTCCGATTGTTTCGTGAGGTGGAAGGAAATCTTAACATCCTACCATCATTGTAAAGCTGCCCTTGCCGTAGCATCGTGGTCAGAGAAGTCATGCCTTGGAAAAGCGCTACAGAATGAGTGCTGGTTTGAGTCCTCATAGATAAATAAATTTTCTCATGAAATTTCGGTCAGTGTATGGGACCGGTGTCCACCCAGCATCGTCATGAATAGATCTCGGATTTTTAGGTTTGAATAGGATAGATTACAAAAATTGTATACACAAATCCCTAAATTATGCAACACGAGGAACTCTCGAGCAATGATATTGCCTGAAACTAGGTGCATTAAAGAACGTATGTTTCAGCCTACACTAAACAAGCCTAAAAATCCGAGGTCTGATCATGAATAGAGCTCGAGTACTTAGCCATTTATAAAACTTAAAGTAGGCAGGGAGAGAAGGCAAATTAAACATGGAAAAAAAAGGCGCTCTACAGAGCTTTCATTTCAAAACTTCCCACTCCAAATAACTATTTAAATTGAATTCAATTTAAGCTATAAAACACGTCAATTTAGATATTGAGGGAGAAATCTGAAACCAGGCGTAATTGCATTTTAGATTTCTACCCTACCTCCCCGCTACCCCCACTTTTAAATTTCAAATTACACCCCTATATTTTTATACTTAAATATGAGAGAGCACTCAATTGTTTATACACCTCATTCATTTGTTTTTGTATCTTTTGTTTTCTTTCGTCGCCTGGCAACCTGTATTTTTGTTATTATCAGGTGATTAGGATGAAAATAGAGCTTATTTTGCGTAATTTCTTAAATGTAATCAGTAAGGATGATTTATGTTCTCTCTTGAAGGGTATACACCATTTTAAAATAATTTAATACGCAAACAACTATTACATGAAATACAGGGACATCACTTTATTTTTACCAACATTTTTAACATTAACCTGGCTATACTCGAAAACTCTGTTGCCCCCTTCCATTACAGGAGTTTGATGTTACTAGTGCAATATGTAAACAAATCAGTTTACTAGGTATAGGAGGAGAGAAAAGTAGTGTATCCATTTATGTTGTAGGGAAATACGATATTACGATTTTCAGTTTGATTATCACTTTTACGGAATTTATCAAAATACAGTAGAGTAGAAACATTTTTTTTTTCAAAAACTCAACTTTTCAGGCGGCTATGTTCGTTATGTAATGTCTACTTTATTTAGCATATTAATTATTGGTGTTAACATACAATATAGAGAATGCATTTAATTGAAGGGGTCATAAGTAAAGGGCTGTAAGTGCACTTCAGTTACTTTTGAGAAAATGGGGTTTAAATATTTAAGCTTTCGTAAAATCGGTGAAATTTTTATTTAAATTTTAATGTGTGATGCGATTAATATATCCCTTTGCCACTAAAATTTTAGATACTTTAGCTTACAATGGATGCACTTAACTCATGTTATTACAAATGTCACTAGCATTCCTTTGCTTTTAGCCACCTCAATTCAAAATAAGCTAATCTGAATTTTTAAATAAATTGCTGAAAATGGTTGCCGTTCATTACAATGCAGACTTCAATTCTTTTATGCATATTATTAAAAACATTTTGAAGCATAGTCTCTGAAATTGAATTTAACGTTTCTTGAATATAATTTTTTAGTACGATATTATTAATATAGGTTCTTTCTTCTATAGAAAACGCAACCATATTTCTGAAACACACTATACACTGCAGTGTTTACTTCAGTGCTTGAAGACTTCGAATGCAACAGCGGTCGTAAGTTTGTGTGTCTGACGGGAGCAAGGACATTAGTGAAGGGATGGGAGTGAAATACATTCAGAAATGCAGGTACAATAAAAATGCAAGTAAAAATAAAATGATGTCCCTGTACTTAATAAGTTTTTGTAGTTTTATTCTCTTCAGCTCTAATCAATGAAACAACAATCCAGATTGCTAGGCTACGCGACGATAGAATATTAAATTGGGAAAACTGGATTGGAATAATTGTACTTAGAAAAAATGTTTGGGAGAAATGGTCATTGAGATAATGTATAACTGAGACTATCAGATTGGGAAAACTGTCCGAGAAAACACATCTCATGCTTTAACGAAGAGTCTGAAAAAGAAGAAAGGTCCTACCACTCCCGGGAATAGAAGTCGGGACTTGCAGTCTTTTTTTTCCGACCATATTTCTCATCTCTTTATAGCTCTAAACATAGTAGACTTGACACCTCGACCTTTGATATATATAAACCGGCGGAAGTGGAACGATTCTGGACATCCGACCAAAGTTACATTTCTGATTAAGGGCGTAGAGCTAGCTTTATGACGCCCTACCTTGTCGGTTTTTATATATATTTATTTCTTCTTCTCTTTTATGTCTTATTTCTATCCTCTTTTCTTGTTTTGGCTCTGAGCGTTTTCGTTCTCTGTAGTAATCTTCTCACACCCGATCCATCAGACTTCTAATTTCACACAACCTCACCCTTCCCTCTAGCACTCCGCCATCAGTCTTCCTCGCTACGGTCCATTTATAGCCATACTCTGATAACAACGCCTTCAATCAATTACTTCTCTATCTCACTCCCTCCCTTTCTCAACCTTATCACGTCATTTCAAATACCGGTCAGTGCCCGACACCTTTCTCGCTCTCTCTTTTCCCACCAATTGTATTTCACTGTACCTCGATTTCCTTTGGACCTGATCTTCTGTCCCCTCTGGAGTCTTAAGTTACTGGCAATAATTACCAATCAAGAAGACAAACATCCTTATTGGGATCTTTCCTCAGGTCTATTTTTTGATACCATGCCCGCGTAACGCTAGCCGTACGTATAGGACTACATTTAATTTGATCGCAGGAAAAGTCTTGAGATGGGCATGTGTGCAATACAATATAATAGTCATTTTAAACTTCCATACTCCCTTCTAGAATTTCCCTCAGTTACTTACTGTACAAGAATCTATACTAATAATAAATCTGTAGCCGAAATTTTTCTGGTAATTTTCGATTTTCCAAAAATAATTGGTCCTAACATATATAATTAACCACCCTTAAACCGAAAATCGCTTTTATTTAATTTTTGTTTGTATGTCTGTCTGTATGTTTGTTTGTTACCTTTTCACGCGATAATGGCTGAACGGATTTCGATGAAAATTGGAATATAAATTAAGTTCGTTGTAACTTAGATTTTAGGCTATATGGCATTCAAAATACATTATTTAAAAGGGGGGTTATAAGGGGGTCTGAATTAAATAAATCGAAATATCTCGCTTATTATTGATTTTTGTGAAAAATATTACATAACAAAAGTTTCTTTAAAAATAATTTGCGATAAGTTTTATTCCTTGAAAAAGTTTGATAGGACTGATATTTAATGAGATAAATGAGTTTTAAAATTAAAATAACTGCCATCTAAGGCCGTGTAATGAATTAAAAAATAAATGACTTCGTGTATAAGGGGCCTTGGACAGCAACAATGGAAAGCTATGAAAGATAGCCTACAGAGAATGTTTGTGTTTGAAGTAATATCGGAAGCTAAATTAACCGATTTGTGTAATTAATTATTATTTCACCATTGGAAAGTGTAGTTTCTCTATATGGACATAATGCTATAATGTTATTACAGTAACTTCGGAGTGAATTGAAGACAGGTAAGATTAAAATAACTTCTTATGCACAAACAACTTGATAGGCTATTCTGTGTATTCGTTTCCTGTATTTCTTAAAATAATGTTTATCTCAGAGACTTAACGAACCGCAAGAGTGTATTGATTTAGTATGTAGTAATAATATGTTAGCTTAGCATTTCATTATTTTATAATCCAAATTTTAACTATGCTCGATTGAATCGTGTTAAAATACAGAAATTACATATGCATTAAATGCAATGCAAAAAAATTGGGTAATGAGCCAAGCAGATTATGTTGCGCTGTTGTAAAATAAAATTTGTTCCTCCTGAGATTCAAGAGCCCCCATAACAAATTAAAAACTTACTTATCGGTGTACATGCGTTATCAACACATTTTTATATAATATAATGTAATGTAATGTAATATAATATAATATAATATAATATAATATAATATAATATAATATAATGTAATTTAAGTTATTTGAAGGGTTCAGAACCATAGTGGCCCAAGCGCCATTTACTGACTACGTAGAAAACAAGGGTTAAAATTAAGTTATTATCATAATTCAATGGAAACATATAACAAGTAAAATAAAGTATACACATTAAATCTAAATGATATGTCAGTCTTCATTAAAGTATGGATGCATGTAATAAAAATTAAGAAACATGTTAAAGGAATTGTCATTGCACCAAATGAGTGGTCTCTGGACCAAAATGATCGCATTTTAATTATTTCAATACAATTTTAATTAAGTAACATATTAAACGATTTATCCTTCTATCAAACACGAATCTTCCCTGGATCAAATGTCCTATTTTAATTATGTAATTACTTCATATTTATTTCTAACGGGTGCAGCGGAGCGAACGGGTACGGCTAGTCTATAGATAAAAAATGTCTTGATTTGCAGTCCTCTTTGGCAATATAAATACCCCTAATGGAATATGTATTCATATTTGGAGATATCTCGTCTGAAACTGGTAGTACAGGATTACTACAGGATGGGCCAAAGAAACGAGATATTTTTAAATATTGAAACGAAACTTTCGACATTGTATTGAATTAACTTTTATTATATAAAAATAAAGAATATGATATGCTACAGAGCTATTATTATCACTGGTCCCAGAAAACAGCGGCCCGCCGACCGCGCCCTGCATGGTTTCCGGCGTGCGCGTAACCGTTTCTCCCGCGTAGTCGGCCTCCAGTAGCCATATGGCATTCAGTGTGCTCAGAAGTCGTGTAATGAAACTCTCAATTCTTCAATGTACAACGTAATGTATAAAGTCTAGTGATTATTTTGTATTTAGTAAGTAATGCCTAACAACAAATTTTCATTGTGTGAACGTGTGTATATGTACAATACGATCTGGAGTTGCGTTCGGCGCGGGTTCGATTCCCGCTTGGGCAGATTACCTGGTTGGGTTTTTCCTGAGGTTTTCCCCAACCATAAGGCAAATGTCAGGTAATCTATGGCGAATCCTCGGCCTCATCTCGCCAAATATCATCTCGCTATCACCAATCCCAGATGTCACCCGCGTCTCGCCCTGCTCCCGATCGCTACAGACGACACGCAATTTACATAAACAACGCATAGAAGGCCAATAGTGTGACTGAGTGTTTAACCGTAGCAACGAAATGCTGAAGTAAAAGTCTTACGTCATTCTTATTCGCAGAGCGCATATAACATCATACCTGCTAAACAGATGAAATGCGAGTCATGGGGAATTTAGTAAGGGATATCCATAATAATAATAATAATAATAATAATAATAATAATAATAATAATAATAAATTAATAATACTTATTTACTTACTTACTTACTGGCTTTTAAGGAACCCGGAGGTACATTGCCGCCCTCACATAAGCCCGCCATTGGTCCCTATCCTGAGCAAGATTAATCCAGTCTCCATCATCATATCCCACCTCCCTCAAATCCATTTTAATATTATCTTCCCATCTACGTCTCGACCTCCCCAAAGCTCTTTTCCCCTCTGGCCTCCCAACTAACACTCTATATGCATTTCTGGATTCGCCCATACGTGCTACATGCCCTGCCCATCTCAAACGTCTGGATTTAATGTTCCTAATTATGTCAGGTGAAGGATATAATGCGTGCAAGCTCTGCGTTGTGTAACTTTCTCCATTCTCCTGTAACTTCATCCCCCTTTGTCCCAAATATTTTCCTAAGAACTTTATTCTCAAAAACTCTCAATCTCTGTTCCTCTCTCAAAGTGAGAATCCAAGTTTCACAGCCATACAGAACAACCGGTAATATAACTGTTTTATAAATTCTAACTTTCAGATTTTTTGACAGCAGACTAGATGACAAAAGCTTCTCAACCGAATAATAACAGGCATTTCCCATATTTATTCTGCCTTTAATTTCCTCCCGAGTGTCATTTATATTTGTTACTGTTGCTCCAAGATATTTGAATTTTTCCACCCCTTCGAAGGATAAATCTCCAACTTTTATAGTTCCATTTCGTACAATATTCTGATCACGAGACATAATCATATACTTAGTCTTTTCAGGATTTACTTCCAACCCTATCTCTTTACTTGCTTCAAGTAGAATTTCCGCGTTTTCCCTAATCCTTTGAAGATTTTCTCCTAACATATTCACGTCATCCGCATAGACAAGAAGCTGATGTAACCCGTTCAATTCCAAACCCTCTCTGTTATCCTGAACTTTCCTAATGGCATATTCTAGAGCGAAGTTAAAAAGTAAAGGTGATAGTGCATCTCCTTGCTTTAGCCCGCAGTGAATTGGAAAAGCATCAGATAGAATAATAATAATAATAATAATAATAATAATAATAATAATAATAATAATAATAATAATACGGAAACCTGACTTCAAACACGAGAAGTCATGTGATCACCTCTAAAACCCGAGATTACCGTATCAATGCGGGAGAGCGGAAGTCCTGAACTACATAATTGAGGGGTATTTAGCAAAACGTCAATTGTCCAAAATCATATTTTTGTGGGAATCTTGAAAAAAAAACTTCACAGTTTCTGGGCAACTGACGTTTTTGCTAAACACTCCTCAATTGCGAATGATTCGCGCGCTATCATGAAAGTTGTAATAAAATGTAACCATAAACTAATGACAACAAACCTACCGAAGCGACCTGCTTCCGATGTGCCTCGTCTCTCGACCGCAGAGTACGTGTCACTAGACACAACAAATAAACAGATACTTAATAAGAAAAGTGTCCCGCGCCGTGGCATCGTGGCCTAAGGTATCCTGCCTAGGACTCGCGTTACGGAATGCGCGCTGGTTCGAGTCCTCATGGGGGAAGAAATTTTCTCATGAAATTTCGACGTGTATGGGACCGGTGCTCACCCAGCATCGTGATGCACTTGGGGAGCTACGATAGGTAGCGAAATCCGGTTTCGAAAGCTAGCTGTAACGGCTGGCGGGATCATAGTTCTAACCACACGATATCTCCATTCTGGTTGGATGATCGTCCACCTCTGCTTCGGCATGTGAACGTGGGGCCAGCAGCCTGTTGCTCGATCTGGGCCCTTCAAGGACTGTGACACCACGGATTATTATTATTATTATTATTATTATTATTATTATTATTATTATTATTATTATTATTGCTTCTATTTTGCACAACTACTAAATGTACATAGGCCAAATAGAAAAGATCGGGACGATATTGAAATACAAACTGCTAAGCCATTTATACCCGAACCCACGCTTTCAGAAGTCGAAATTGCGATAGAAAATCTGAAAAAGTACAAGTCTCCAGGTATCGATCAAATTCCAGCAGAATTAATACAAGAGGGTGGAAGTGCATTATATTGCGAAATTTATAAACTTGTACTTGCTATTTGGGAAAAGGAAATTGTACCAGAACAATGGAAGGAGTCCATAATTGTACCTATTTTTAAAAAGGGGGACAAAACCAACTGTGGTAACTTTCGAGGAATATCACTTTTGTTGACGTCGTACAAAATTTTGTCCAATATTCTTTTGAGGAGATTAACTCCGTACGTAGATGAAATTATTGGGGATCATCAGTGCGGTTTTCGGCGTAATAGATCGACTATTGATCAGATTTTTTGTATTCGGCAGATAATGGAGAAAAAATGGGAGTATAAGGGTACAGTACATCAGTTATTCATAGATTTCAAAAAGGCATATGACTCAGTTAAGAGGGAAGTATTATATGATATTCTTATTGAATTTGGTATTCCCAAGAAACTAGTTCGATTAATTAAAATGTGTCTCAGTGAAACATACAGCAGAGTCCGTATAGGTCAGTTTCTATCTGATCCTTTTCCAATTCACTGCGGGCTAAAGCAGGGAGATGCACTATCACCTTCACTTTTTAACCTCGCTTTAGAATATGCCATTAGGAAAGTTCAGGATAACAGGCAGGGTTTGGAATTGAACGGGTTACATCAGCTTCTTGTCTATGCAGATGACGTGAATATGTTAGGAGAAAATACACAAACGATTAGGGAAAACACGGAAATTTTACTTGAAGCAAGTAAAGCGATCGGTTTGGAAGTAAATCCCGAAAAGACAAAGTATATGATTATGTCTCGTGACCAGAATATTGTACGAAATGGAAATATAAAAATTGGAGATTTATCCTTCGAAGAGGTGGAAAAATTCAAATATCTTGGAGCAACAGTAACAAATATAAATGACACTCGGGAGGAAATTAAACGCAGAATAAATATGGGAAATGCCTGTTATTATTCGGTTGAGAAGCTCTTATCATCCAGTCTGCTGTCCAAAAATCTGAAAGTTAGAATTTATAAAACAGTTATATTACCGGTTGTTCTGTATGGTTGTGAAACTTGGACTCTCACTCTGAGAGAGGAACATAGGTTAAGGGTGTTTGAGAATAAGGTGCTTAGGAAAATATTTGGGGCTAAGCGGGATGAAGTTACGGGAGAATGGAGAAAGTTACACAACACAGAACGGCACGCATTGTATTCTTCACCTGACATAATTAGGAACTTAAAATCCAGACGTCTGAGATGGGCAGGGCATGTAGCACGTATGGGCGAATCCAGAAATGCATATAGGGTGTTAGTTGGGAGACCGGAGGGAAAAAGACCTTTAGGGAGGCCGAGACGTAGATGGGAGGATAATATTAAAATGGATTTGAGGGAGGTGGGGTATGATGATAGAGACTGGATTAATCTTGCACAGGATAGGGACCGATGGCGGGCTTATGTGAGGGCGGCAATGAACTTTCGGGTTCCTTAAAAGCCAGTAAGTAAGTAAGTAATAAGAAAAGTGCAAAAGAAAATTAAATTACCCTAGCTTGTACAATACCGTATTTTACAATATTACTGTAACTATCTTTACATTATTTACAAATCGAAAGTGACGAAAATTTGATTGCGAATTTTTACCATGTTACTGCTACAAATTTTCTCGCAAACAATGTCTTATTATTACATGTTCGCACAGACATTTTTAGTTTAGTCATCGACTCCCCCTTTCAACTCCCACACACACGGATTCGAATGTTCCCGTACGAATTAACCGCTGAAACTCCATGCCATGGTGCAAAAAACTAAAGTCTTTTCCATGTAAAAGAAAGACACCCCGTGGCAAAACCACTTCGAGAACAATCTTACCCTTAAGACAGGGACATGCATGATACATGTCACACAGTGGAGGCATAAAAAATCAATACTTTACGCCTATTGAAGGGCTCTCTCTAAACATCTTCCATTTGCAGACGTGAAGTGAGAATGTACCCGTATTTCTTCTTCATCTACAAAGTTTAGGCCACTCATCATGTTCCAGCTTCAAAAGATAAGTAATAGGCCTATAATCTGGCCATTTCGACGCTCCCCTTGCTTGCTGGTTCAGTTCATAAGAAGTACTGGGACATCATTTTATTTTTACTTCAACTTTTATTGTACCTGAGTTTTTGAATGTACTTCACTCCCACCCCTTCTACTAACGAAGTTCCAACTGTCCACACAGAACTAAGGCCTCAGTACTGAGTTAGTGATTATAGTACGTTTCAGAAATATGTTCGCGTTCTCCAGTGACGAAAACTTCCAATGTTGAATCATATTTTCGCACAGGTACTGTCGTCCGTTTGCCTACGTCGCATCCCGATTTCCCCCACCTGCTTCTGCTCGCTCCACTGTAAAAACTAGTGGCTGGGCTTTCTTAGCTCTTTTCTCAAAACATTAATTTCTGTTAGGAATTAATTGGACATCTACGTAATATTATGCAACTGTTTAAAATAACTTAAATAAAAGAGCTTCGTTAAGTAATTAACAATCACGTGATTCCACCCCCTCCCTTTCTACGATCCTACGACATAACCACTTGGATGGACAGTAGATAGCATGTCTGAGTAATTTTATCTGTGCGGGTCGGGCAGAAGTGAAGACTGAATTTACAGTACGTAAGGTACTCTTTTATAGAGTAGGTACAGAATTATTTCAACATGAGTTACTAAGTATGAAGGACGAAACTGGTAATTGGAATTAGATGCAATAGTCTATAGTGCGATAATAGGCACAAAAGAACTGAAGCCTGTATCGAAATGAACGGCCACCATTTTCAAAAATGTGTTTAAATATCCATATTATGATTATTTTTCATTTTAACTTCATCCTCTATTTCTTACGCTAATGTGCTGTAGACAGTATAATATATACTGCATAATGAATACGTTCGCATGGATAACTCAGTTCGTGAGTAAAAACACTTATTGTTAATACAGTACTGTATTTTGATTAAACAAAAACCTAATGAAAATTATCACACTCAAAATCGCGATATTTCCTACTTTGCGTAAATGGATGAACTACTTTTTTCCCTCCTATACCTAGTAAAGTGATTTGTTTGTATATTACGTCAGTATCATCGAACTCCAGTTGTGGAAGGAGGTAGCAAACGGTGTTTCCGAGTCTCAGTCATCAATCCAAAGGTATAGCCAGGTTAATATTAAAAATATTAGTAAAAATAAAATGATGTCCCTGTATTTGTAATCTATGATCTTCTATTAGTTGAATAAGGTTACAGTAACTTTGTCTTAGACCAGGTCTGGGGAATTTATGCGTTAGCTTCATCGATCTTCAGATAGCGGTTTCCTTCTACTCCCGCAATTGTGTTCATCGTGGAAATAAGAATCGATCAGTGGCGTGCAATGTGTAATTACATTTGTTGTAAACAGATAATTAAATATAGTATTTAAGTACAAACGCGAAACACATCTTGTTCTCAATGTGAATGGTACGACACTGAACCTCTTCGTTATTTATCGTTCCTATCCATCTGGTGTCTCTGTTAGAGCGAGCGCGTTCAAAGAGAGGCTTACCCCAAGCTCTGTTTTAGACGATCGTACTCTGATATGTTGTTTACATATCTCATAAGTTAACAAAAATTAAACGTGATAGTACAATTTATGCATCCTCTGGCACGTCTACTGATACTTCTGCTATTAACAAATTATCACAAAAGAACTAATGATTTAAACATTGGAGGAAACAATACAATGATGCTTTGTACAGATGAGGTGTACACTGGAAACTTTTTGTTTTTGTACTGAATTATTACAATATCTGCATTGATTCACAGATTTATACAATTGAAAATGTTACTCATGACTGATTCGTTAATTATGGGGTTATAATAAAGGTATTATATTAAATCCTGAATATTTTAACAATAAATAATCATTTCTATGTGGGAAATTATGTTCTTGTCGTTTAGAAGATTTCCTTTGATCTTTCAATGCTAATCGACAAATCTGCTCACATCTCTTGGACTTACTTTAGGTTTTCTACCAGTCCTAAGTGTTCCTTTACAAGATTTTGTGGATTTGTACTTCTGCCATACCTTCTGGATGCCAGACACTGTGGCACCATTACCAAGTTTTCTTGCAATTTCCTTGATTGTGTAGCCTTCTTTTCGAAGAGTGGCTGCTCCAGAAGTGTTCAGTCCTTTCATGGATCCATTGTGATAAAATGATCAATAAAGTTTGTTGTAAAGCAATCAGATGTTAACCTAACGTAATCTTAAGTCAGACAAATGATATAAACACACTAATAATGTCCACGTTTTATACTAACAGTGCTCAACAATGCTTCTATCGATCAACAATGGAGCAGTTTTTATTACAGTAAATAATGGGAAATTATAATGAAATCGAAAATTAATATTTAGATCTTAAACGACAAGAACATAATTTCCCACATAGTAATGATTATTTATTGTTAAAATATTCAGGATTTAATATAATACCTTTATTATAACCCCATAATTAACGAATCAGTCATGAGTAACATTTTCAATTGTATAAATCTGTGAATCAATAATTCAGTACAAAAACAAAATGTTTCCAGAATTATGGCCACCACTGTAGATTGGGCTTTTCATCATCATCGTCCTTACAGGTGTTAGGCCTAGTGGCCTGTTACGGTCTCCGTCCATCTTTTCAGGGGGAGTCCTAAAGATCGTCTTTCATGCGGTATATAGCGGAGAATTTGTCTTGGGAGTCTGGAACGGTCCATTCTAGTGACATGGTTAAGCCATTTTTCTATAGTGGTTGAGATGTTCATAAATAGGTGTAATTTTCAATTCTTTTGTAATTAGTTCATTCCTTGTGTGGTCAAGCAAGCTGTAGCCGGCAGTCCTCCTTAGAAATCTCATTTCCGCAGTTGTTAGGCGTTAAACATCTGAGTTTCGGACAGTTCAGGCCTCACTACCATACATGATGACAGGTCTTGCTAGAACTTTATATGCTTTTAACCTGGTATGTTTTTGGGTTTTCGTGGTTGTGAAAACCTGGTTGATGGTTCTTAAGGCTCCATTAAAATGTTGAATATTTTCAGATATATCAGTAACAGGTAAATATGTCAAATTATAACCTAAATATTTAAATGAGTTTACCTGTTCTAACGTATGGGTTCCAATGCAAATTTTACTCCTAACTGGCTGTTTACTTTGGAACGCCATAATTTTTGTTTTGTTTGGGGAAATTTTCATATTTAAATTTTGTGCTATTATATTCAGGTGATGTATTGAGTATTGCAGCTCGTCTTCATTTGTAGCAAAAAGAACCTGATCGTCTGCATATAATAATGTATCTAGAGTACAATTTCGGAAGAACGGGATGTTTCCATGAATTCCTAGTCGCCAATGTCTAATGATGGAGTTGATGTATATAATGAATAAAAGTGGTGAGAGGGGACATCCTTGACGAACTCCATTCAAATCAAATCTAATCGAGAGTAAACAAAAATGTAAGAGCACAACAAGGAATGGCCCTTATGATACATAAATCACTAGAGAAAAAGATTGGGCTTTTTCAATTGCTAATTAAATAAATCACAACGTTTCGAAAACTGGTTCTATCTTTTGTTTAAACAAACGTATCGCTCTTTCTTCCTCGCTCCAGAAAGTAGGCCTGCTGCGCTATTTTTTCTTAATTTGAGGACCAGTAAACTGATCGATACTGAAACTTACAGACGATTCATTATAGAGAATTTTGTAAACAACGTAAAAATAGCAATCTAACTGTAGTTTCTACTCCAATTCTCTAAATATTTCATTCGTTCAAATGTGTTGATATTGAGATCGGTTTAATTTGTAGGGGAGGGAGATAAAATGACTTGTGTTGTGCAAAATTGGAGAAGTGGCGAAAATTTGAGAAGATCAGTACAAAAACCAATGCAAAACCCATAAATACTAAATTTATAGAATTTATTACGTAAATATGATATAAAACCTTTCTTCTCGTCTCTCTTATCTGTACTCTAACCACGACGTAAATACCAGATCACTTATCTGTGGCACGCTAAGTATACCTCTTCATAGAACATCTTGTTATTCATCATCTTTTACAGTATCCACCTCGCGCCAATGGAATTCCTTGTCGCAAAGTATTAGGGGCTGCAAGATAACAAACACCTTTAAGAACAGCTTAAAAGTTAACCTTATTAGCATTTCACTCCAATCATACTGATTTAAACTATTACTGACTACATTGTTACTTTTTTCTTTAGACATCATCCTGATTGTGCTGTATTTTCAAAATTGTCTCATAATAATCTCTTTCTATTATCTAATATTATTTGTAATATATTAACATTCTATGTATTTTAGTTTAATTCTACTACACAGTTTATTTCAGTGTTTAATTAATAGTTCATAGTATTTTGTTGTTTAATTCGTAAATAACTCTTGTATACATGTAACTCTCATCTAAATCAAATTGTTGAATTCTTTGTAAGTTCATGCATATGTATATACACTTTTTGCTGGTTGAGTGGAAGAGAATGCCTTACGGCCTTAACTCTGCCAGCTAAAATAAATCATTATTATTATTATTATTATTATTATTATTATTATTATTATTATTAAAATAAATAATATTATCATAAAAACATTGAGATTACTTATATTTAAAGTAGAAAATTGGCGACATTGGGCTACAAGAGCAACAAGATTTGGCGACTAAGTAAATCTGGCAACCCTGCTCCAGTCAACAGCAGATATCAAACCACAGTTCGAGGCATAATGAGGGCGCTCTATACCACAAAGTTGCCGGATAGACGCTCATTTTCGGAAGAGATTCTCCTAATGCCATGTTCAGGAAAGCAGAAACTCTACAGTGTTCTTGAGCTTTCCTATAGAAATTTATCTACCTTACGAAGTACGAAAATACTGTTCTAAATGACAGAACAGCGTCGGAGTCTGGATTTAGTGGCAAGACAATAAAATTACAGAATTTATCAAAGCGTCGTTTTATTTTTAGTTACCACAAGAATAAAGGAAACATTATTGTGTCTGCCAGATACATCTTTATTCCTTGTCGTGAGCTGAAATATTACACCCACCAACCCGACCTGAGAGCCAAACGTCTTAGCCGGCTTGCGTGTGCAGCACCAATCACATGAATAATTCATCTGTTTTCTGCATGTTTAACCTAGTGAAATGTGCACCGGCATAGACGTCTGTTGTGTTCTACTTAACTGCCTAATCTCAGATCAATCTCTCATTCCAGTCGATAACTCACGAACAGTATTCACATTTGAATAATTTTAAGAAAAAATTGTTCCGGGGCAGGGTATCGATCCCGGGACCCTTCGCTTAAAGCACGAATGCTCTCCCGACTGAGCTACCCCAGGAACTATACACGACACCGTCTCAATTTTTCCTTTATATCCATACAACTCAAATGGGCTGACAAGCAAAAATTGTGACGGTGTCGTGTGTAGTTCCTGGGGTAGCTCAGTCGGAAGAGCATTCGTGCGCTAATTGAAGGGTCCCGGGATCGATACCCGGCCCCGGACCAATTTTTTCTTTAAATAATTCAAGCCTGCTTTACAGGGAGCTACTACCTGAAACCCAGATTTGTATAATATATTTCGTGACTAGAGGTACATTAACAGAAAGCCACAATTTAAGTCACACAGAATTTGTGTACACTTAAAGTTGGGTTCTGGTGTCTTGTCAGCCCATTTGTGTTGTATGCGTATAAAGAAAAATTGTGACGGTATCGTGTATAGTTCCTGGGGTAGCTCAGTCGGGAGCGCATTCGTGCCCTAAGCGGAGGGTCCCGGGATCGATACCCGGCCCCAGAACAATTTTTCCTTGAAATTATTCAAACCTGCTTTACAGGGAGCTACTACCTGAAAGCCAGATTTGTATAGTATTGGCAATGAAGACACTTTCCTACGTTATCTCCATTAGAATTATAAAAAAAACACACTTTGTCCCTAAAGTCATGGTGGGGTTACAAAGGATTATATTTTTCCAATGAATACAGGTAGAAATGTAATATTGGTCCCATATGAAATAAGAAAAAACTACGAAGGTCATTTCGTAAATAATGCACAGGTTGGTAGAACAGTGAAGTACATATATGACACAACACCAATGAAAATTAAGTCAGTTGCAGATTGAGGATTTAAGAAAAAGCGCGTGTATCCATTTCGTCCATAGCACACTTTGTGTTCAGGTAAAGAGAGCTAGAAATAGAGAATACGCGTGTCTCGAGTGCTGTGACAATTGAAGATCAAAGATCGAATCTTTAACATTTGTGGTCACATCGCGTGTTTAGCATTTTTGTATATATCAGTAAGCCTTTTTGCTATTGTTGAGTTCCTGATACTATTGCGTGCCGCAAATGGCCTATGTTCATATAACTGACTTCAGATTTTCCGATTAATATCTACGATATTGGTGACTGAGGCGTCGATAATTGAGGGTTTCTTCCCTGTGACTGAGGGAAACCATGAAAAACCTCAGTCAGATTACCTGCCCACGGGATTTGAACTCGAGACCTCCCGAATGCTTAATACTTCATATAGATAAAAGTGTCTCCGTTAATTCCGTCCTCAGCTATCTAGTCCTTTAGAGATTCGCAGGATGCAATTCTGTAGAGTAGACAAATGATTTTTAAGGGCCTAATTTCTTTTGGAAGTGAAATGAGCTGAAAGTCCTTCTTGAAGATTTACAACACGTAAAAATCCTCTGCTCATGACAGGCAAAATTTACAGCTCATTTTTCACCACGTCAAAATTTGGATGTAGAACGATGGACGACACAAGTGGTTTAAGTTGGCATGAGTTTGCGTTATCTCTACCTTTAATCCTTGCCCTTCATACCCGTGACGGATGCAAGGCTGTGCAGATTCGACTGAGCGAAAGATGACGACGTCGCACGGTTATATTTCACGAACTTGAATAGTTTATGCTTTCGTGAGGTTTTTAAACTTTGTTACTAAGCGGTAAACTTTGTGGAAGTTTGTTGAATGGGATTATTTAAGTTGATATTTATTATGAACACTGGAAAACAAGCAGATGTCACGGAAATATCATGTCTGATTAATGGGGTTTGCTGTTAGTAGCAAAAAAAAAAAAAAGCAATGTCTCCAAGTTGGCAACACGAACGCGTCGATATCCTGCAAAACTTCAGTCAACATAATCGCAGATAATCCTTTCATAAAATAGAAACTGAACCCACCTATAATCCTTGCTCTTAGGCTTAGGCGGAGGTCAGGTGTGATGCTGACGTCACAATAGAACCATCATAATGTTTATCTAGTTTCAGCTCAGCCCACAAACGGATTTAAAGTATTCTATCGTAGAACTAAGTCTTTTTCCCACTATGTATGGGGAAGTAACTTGGGGATTGACTGTTACATAAAAATGCAATCCCTTTCGTATTCCCCTTGTTCTCCTTGTATTCCCCTTTCTGTTTGTTTTTCCCCTTTTTCCTTTCCTCTCCGCCTAGTTATTCTTGTCTCTGCCTTGTTATCCTTGTCTCCGCCTAGTTATCTTTGTCTCCGCCTAGTTATCCTTGTCTCCGCCTAGTTATCCTTGTCTCCGCCTAGTTATCCTTGTCTCCGCCTAGTTATCCTTGTCTCTGCCTAGTTATCCTTGTCTCCGCCTAGTTATCCTCGTCTTTGCCTTGTTATCCTTGTCTCCGCTATCTATGTCTCTGCCTTGTTATCCTTGTCTCCGCCTAGTTATCCTTGTCTCCGCTAACTATGTCTCTGCCTTGTTATCCTTGTCTCCGCCTAGTTATCCTTGTCTCCATCTAGTTATCCTCGTCTTTGCCTTGTTATCATTGTCTCCGCTATCTATGTCTCTGCCTTGTTATCCTTGTCTCCGCCTAGTTATCCTTGTCTCTGCCTAGTTATCCTTGTCTCCGCCTAGTTATCTTTGTCTCCGCCTAGTTATCCTTGTCTCCGCCTAGTTATCTTTGTCTCCGCCTAGTTATCCTTGTCTCCGCCTAGTTATCCTTGTCTCTGCCTAGTTATCCTTGTCTCCGCCTAGTTATCCTCGTCTTTGCCTTGTTATCCTTGTCTCCGCTATCTATGTCTCTGCCTTGTTATCCTTGTCTCCGCCTAGTTATCCTTGTCTCCGCCTAGTTATCCTTGTCTCCGCCTAGTTATCCTTGTCTCCGCCTAGTTATCCTTGTCTCCGTCTAGTTATCCTCGTCTTTGCCTTGTTATCCTTGTCTCCGCTATCTATGTCTCTGTCTTGTTATCCTTGTCTCCGCCTAGTTATCCTTGTCTCTGCCTAGTTATCCTGGTCTCCGCTTTGTTATCTTTGTCTCCGCCTAGTTATCCTTGTCTCCGCCTAGTTATCTTTGTCTCCGCCTAGTTATCCTTGTCTTCGCCTAGTTATCTTTGTCTCCGCCTAGTTATCCTTGTCTCCGCCTAGTTATCCTTGTCTCCGCCTAGTTATCCTTGTCACCATCTAGTTATCCTCGTCTTTGCCTTGTTATCCTTGTCTCCGCTATCTATGTCTCTGCCTTGTTATCCTTGTCTCCGCCTAGTTATCCTCGTCTTTGTCTTGTTATCCTTGTCTCCGCTATCTATGTCTCTGCCTAGTTATCCTTGTCTCCGCCTAGTTATCCTCGTCTTTGCCTTGTTATCCTTGTCTCCGCTATCTATGTCTCTGCCTTGTTATCCTCGTCTCCGCCTAGTTATCCTTGTCTCCGCCTAGTTATCCTCGTCTTTGCCTTGTTATCCTTGTCTGCGCTATCTATGTCTCCGCCTAGTTATCCTTGTCTCCGCTTAGTTATCCTTGTCTCCGCCTAGTTATCCTCGTCTTTGCCTTGTTATCCTTGTCTCCGCTATCTATGTCTCTGCCTTGTTATCCTTACCGACTTTCTTTTCTCCTTGCATTCCCATGCTCCCCTTGTATTCCCATGTTGTCCTTGTATCCCCATGTTCTCCTTATATTCCCCTTGTTTCTTTGCATGCACCTTTTTCTTCTTGTCTTCCCATTATTCTCTCTGAGAAGAAAAACAGGAGGCTGAGGACAAAAACAGGATAATCAGAAGAGAAGTAGGAAGATGAGAAGAGAAGTCTGAGGATTAGAAGAGAAATATGAGGAAGAAAGGAATATGAAAAGAAAAACAGAAGGAACATGAGGTGAAGATGATGAGAAGATGTTGAGGGCGAGAAAACAAAAGAGGATAAAATAAGGGAGACAAGTGTTATGAGAATATTACGATGAAAATATACAGAAGAGAGGATCGAGGAAAGTACGAGGGTTTGAAAAGAATGAGAAGGAGGAAGAGTAACGATAAGGAACGAAGAATGAAGAACACGAGAAGAGGTGTAAGGGGATAAGAGGAAAAATGAATGAGAGAAATAAACAGTGGGAAGTAATGAAAAGCGGAAGATGATGCGAATAAATAAAAGGACTCATAGGTGAAGAGAAAGATTGAGATGTAAGCGGGAGAAATAGAGGAAGAAGGGGTTAATGGAATGGGAAGGGGAGTAAGATAAAAAATAACTCTTATTTGACAGTGACTGTACGAGTATCTCGCTAATCATGTTTTAAAAAAACGTGGAATAATTTGAATAAGATTGTACTAAATCCTCAGCACGTAACATTTTAGTGTAGAATCTGAGGTACTACGGCATTTAGAATCGTTGGATTTATGTTTTGAAACAAGATGCGATGATCCTTTGGGTTTCGCACCTTTTGTTATGACCCTCCTAGTGCGTATGAAATATGATCTAAACTGAGGGGCTCAACTGGAGTTTTTCAGCAGCATACTTCCCGAATACAAATCAAAACTCGATACCAAAGCGCCAACCTGCTCGATAATGTTTCTGTTTCTTAGGAGAAGGAGCGGGGCAGGACGGAGGCGCCTTGATATGCACAGTGTTTTCCTAGCTGCGTTTCTTCTGGCTTCCAGCTTCTACGTGACATACATGTGGGATCAATTATTCATCCCGTGGAGTTATTCTATGTTCGCTACACTACACTTGCAGAAAACTCGTTTAAATCCCCATAGTGTGACAAGAAGCCACCTAAATTTGCTCATTTTTCACTTTGTGACAAATGTTTTTTAAAATGTACCAGGCAACGTTTCCACGTACCTCCCCAAGTGAACATTTCGAGCTCTTGTGTCTGCGACTGCGAGCGGAAGACCCAGCTAGCTCCTCACACAACAGACTCTGCCATTGGGCATTTTCCTTTGCCAGTTTAAATCAACGAGCAACATAGCACTAACAGTGATGATTTCTATTTAATTGATAAGGATGTTAAAAATGTGTCAAATTGATAGTGTAACAATACAGAAATGATAATGAAATAATAACGACAAAGAAAACAAAATTGTCAGCACGGAGTCAATCTGGGCTATTCCATCTCAAATCGAACGAAATATAGAGAAAATTGATCTTGCAATTTTTAAATACAATGAAACTTTTTCTGTCCGTTGACAACTATGATACAATGCTTTGTGCAAAGTTTGAGGCATCAGAACTTCATAGTGTTTCAATTAAAAATATTTAAATTTATCATAAAATTAGCAAGGAGGCTTGTCTCCGTCTAGTTATCCTCGTCTTTGCCTTGTTATCCTTGTCTCCGCTATCTATGTCTCTGCCTTGTTATCCTTGTCTCCGCCGAGTTATCCTTGTCTCTGCCTAGTTATCCTTGTCTCCGCCTAGTTATCTTTGTCTCCGCCTAGTTATCCTTGTCTCCGCCTAGTTATCTTTGTCTCCGCCTAGTTATCCTTGTCTCCGCCTAGTTATCTTTGTCTCCGACTAGTTATCCTTGTCTCCGCCTAGTTATCCTTGTCTCCGCCTAGTTATCCTTGTCTCCGTCTAGTTATCCTCGTCTTTGCCTTGTTATCCTTGTCTCCGCTATCTATGTCTCTGCCTTGTTATCCTTGTCTCCGCCTAGTTATCCTCGTCTTTGTCTTGTTATCCTTGTCTCCGCTGTCTATGTCTCTGCCTAGTTATCCTTGTCTCCGCCTAGTTATCCTCGTCTTTGCCTTGTTATCCTTGTCTCCGCTATCTATGTCTCTGCCTTGTTATCCTTGTCTCCGCCTAGTTATCCTTGTCTCCGCCTAGTTATCCTCGTCTTTTCCTTGTTATCCTTGTCTCCGCTATCTATGTCTCCGCCTAGTTATCCTTGTCTCCGCTTAGTTATCCTTGTCTCCGCCTAGTTATCCTCGTCTTTGCCTTGTTATCCTTGTCTCCGCTATCTATGTTGCTATTGAAAGTGAGTATTTCTTTTGTACTGACTCTGTGTAAGGGCTATACCATCTCAAATCGACTGAAATGTAGAGAAAATTGACCTTGCAATTTTTCATTAAAATGAAACTTTTTCTGTCCGTTGACAACTCTGATGCAATTCTTTGTGCAAAGTTTGAGGCATCAGAACTTCATAGTGTTTAAATTAAAAATATTTTAATTTATCGTATTTTTCATAAAATTAGGAACTTTAAACTGTTGTCGCTCCGAAACCCTTTCACCCAATGATCAAAACCATGGTTTATTTTGATGCTGAGAAGTTAAAGTTCATATTGACATGTAAACAGTTTTTCTTACTTTTTATGGAAATGGAGAAATTTAGATTTTTCTTCATTAAGACGCCTTTGCCCACGAAAAAATATTTTCAAAATATATGGTTGGACTCCGCATTGAAAGTACAAATACATATTTTTTACTGGTGCATCGTTGATAAGAAAGTATTGGAAATATCAATTAAAGAAAATAAATAGTACGCGCGTGAACTAACCAGCTGACTGTAGGTAGTCGAGACAAGCAAGGCCAGGAGACAGACACGTGATGTGTGGCCTAGCAGTCATGGCTGGGTTAGCTTTATCACAAGTTTTCATAAACACAGGAGTAAAATGACGCCCAACGCTCGCTTATCTTCAGCTCTTGGCCAGTGCTTGGGGTACTGCGCCGTTCAAGTCTAGGCGTGTGAAAATAATTTATTTAATACTCTCGAAACTTATTGCCGAGCCACTAAGCAAATAATGCCGAATCCCTCTTAATAATGCAAGGTATTTTCTCAATATTTTTTACAGTTTTACAAATGGGCAAAAAGCCTAAAAGTAAGTAAAATCAGATTATCTGTCTCTCTGTATACAATAAAAATAAGGATTTTTCTTATCATAACCTACTAAATGTCAGCTTCAAAATGAGCTCTCGTTCAATGTTCTGCAGTAAATGGTTCCAGAATTCTGAGCGCTGAAAGAGGCTTGTTTTTATAAAATACGCTAAATTTGTCGCTCAATAGTACCAAAACCGTTTGACTTTCGAAAGTATATTTTTGAAAATGCACTCCCCTCAGCACTTTGTATAAATAGGGAAAAAATTAGAGTATTAAAAAAATGCGAGGTTTTTTACTGATCGATTTCATATGGAATAGCCCATCTACATCCCTTTTTTCTATTGCAAATCTCTTGAAGTTTTTCTAGAATCTAAATCCAGTTACTTGGCAAAAACTATGAAATGACAAAAGTAGAGTCCAGTCACAACTTGTGTTAAACTTCATCAAAATTTTTATGCAACTTTCCTTTTTCCCTGGATGCAGTCAACTTCTTATATTGTCACCTCAAAAACCTTATTCTTCGTCTTTTTCATCATTCCGCTTTTCATTCACCATAATCATCATTCTCATCACAACGTCTTCATTGTCATCGTTATCATCATGTTTTCATCGAAATTATAATAAACATCAACATAGCCACTGAATTTATAATCATCATCGTGATGGTTGTCCTCAACAATGTTATTAACAACACTATCTTCATCAAGCCTCCATTACAATCATATCATTATCATAATCATTATAGAATTTAACTCCATCTTTGTCACCATGATACCTCATCTCATCATCATTTACGCCATCTTCATCATCATTATTATCATCACATTGTCATTGTCACATTTTTCGTCATTACCATCTTCTTTGTTGTCATAACCAGTCATCGTCATTATAACCATCACTATAGCAATAATTAATCAATGCCTTCACACTGATAATTGTACACCTCATTCATACATGTCATCAATATCTTAATCACTATTATCATCAATATCTTCATCAATATGTCATCGCCCTCATCATCACTGTCATCAACGTTTTCATCATCACTGTCTTCAATGTCTTCATCATCTCATCTATGTTTTTATCATTGTCATCAATGTCCTTCATCAACGTTGTCATAAATATCTTCATAATTGTCGACATCAATGTCTTAGCCATCACCGTAATCAATGTCTTCGTCATCATCCTCATCAATGTCTTAGTTATCATCGTCATCAATGTCTTAGTCATCATCGTCATCAATGTCTTCGTCATCATCGTCATCAATGTCTTCGTCATCATCGTCATCAATGTCTTCGTCATCATCGTCATCAATGTCTTCGTCATCATCGTCATCAATGTCTTCGTTATCATCGTCATCAATGTCTTCGTCATCATCGTCATCAATGTCTTCGTCATCATCGTCATCAATGTCTTCGTTATCATCGTCATCAATGTCTGTTTTATCATGTCTTAAACTTTATTGTCAACAATGTCTTCATCTTTATCGTGAAAGTCTTCATTTTCATTCCCATTAATGTCTTTATCATCAATGTCTTTCATCATTGTCATCAATTTCTCCATCATGTCATCAATTTCATCATCAATGCCATCAATTTCATCATCACTGCCATCTTCACTATCGATGTCTTCGCCATCAGTCATCAATGTCTTCGTCATCATTGCTATCAATGTCTTCTCATGATTGTCATCAATGTCTTCGTCATCACTGATATCAATGTCTTCTCATGATTGTCATCAATGTCTTCGTCATCACTGATATCAATGTCTTCTCATGATTGTCATCAATGTCTTCGTCATCAGTGATATCAATGTCTTCTCATGATTGTCATCAATGTCTTCGTCATCATTGGCATCAATGTCTTGGTCATCATTATCTCAATACTTTCAACACTGTCATCAATATTCTTCATCAAGAACATCATCATCGTCATCACTCTTCATTATCATAAACCTCATTATTACAATTAATTTCATCATCCCCGTTATCAACATCACCATCTTCTTCACCACTGCCGTTATCCTAATCAGTATCATAATGATTACAACACTTTTCTTCTTCCTCGTTATAAGCATCATCATTAACTCATTCTTTTCCGGCTTCATATCTTTGCTGTTGTTTTTACTTAGTAATTTCATTCGTCTCTTTCTTTCATATCTCTACATGTCCATTTTAAATAATCTTCCTATTCTTCCTTGGAAATCGAACATTATTTCCTACTTAATATGGTTTATTTGTAGATGTAGTATTTTCTTACATAACCTTTGTCATTTCTTTGGCCATCTTATTTCTGCGTGTAGTAACGGTTAGCGCGTCTGGCCTCGAAACCAGGTGGCCCGGGTTCGATTCCCGGTCGGGATCAGTTATCTGGTTGAAGTTTTTTCTGGGGTTTTCCCTCAACCCAATATGAGCAAATGCTGGGTAACTTTCGGTGCTGGACTCCGGACTCATTTCACCGGCATTATCACCTTCATCTCATTCAGATGCTAAATAACCTTAGATGTTGATAAAGCGTCGTAAAATAATCTACTAAAATAAACTTATTTCTGCTGTCGTTTTACAAAAATTTATCTTGTTTCAATTTTAATTTCCATTGGTGCAGGTCACGTAATATACGTAATTTTTAAGCCACTTTGTAGTTTCGAATATATTTTATGTCACTAACATTTCTCTATTGATAATATTACTAACTTATATGGAATGTGTAAGGAGTTCCTCGAGTATAGCTGGAAGTCGATAAAAGGACATACGATTCCAACTAAACACCAACATGTTAAGAAAAATACATTAGCTATTATAGATAAATTCTCACTTTATATACAACCCGTTTGATGTCCTCTAACTGTAATTAGACTACCCTTCTACGCCATAACTCTTCAGCAACCAGACTTGGCTCGATGAGGACATGGGTGGAGGCAATTTAATTTGTTCTGTGCGGTAGCTCTGACTTGTAGTACCTGCCATCGTAGACACATGTCGTCACCCCTTGACCACATCGCTCACCCTCATATTGGGGGTAACAGCTGCGACATTGGTTTCATAACATCAATCCCCTCGTGTTATAGGGGGAGTGGGGAGGACCAACACAATCTTGCCTTCCAGCCATCTGTCTCCATAGCACTTCCAAGAGACAAAATAAAATACAATTCATATACTTGATGCTGGCGGAAGCAACGACACAAAGCGATGAACATGAGGGTTTGTCTCTCTTGAGGAGCAGTGCAATGAGGAGATGATACTACAAAGCAAACACGGCTCCCCGTGCCCTGTCTTTGACCGTAATACTCTCCACATTTCCACGGACGATGATATACAATACATATTCATTCCCGCTAAGAGCGATGTCGAGTTCCTGATATTCAAAATATCGAGATCTTGCCTATATACCAAATATGATGATATAGCAACTAAAGTTAAGAATACATAATCAAATCTATATATATATATATATATATATATATATATATATATATATATATAATTTGAACTGATAATGGAAATTATGGGAAAACGGCTGGACGGATTTTAATAAATGACCTCTCATTTTGAAGCTTGGAACTCAAAGTTTTTCGGAAAAATAGTAGTTTTCAGTGAAATGTCAATTTTTAAACATAATTTTCCTATTTTCCAAAATCCATCTGTCGTCAGTTTTGAGAACTAGCTAATAGCATTCACGGCCGACTTGATATTACCTTCGCTTTATTGTAAAGGAGAAGGGAAGCGAGCATCAAGTCGGCCGTGTTTTTTTTATTGGGTTATTTTACGACGCTGTATCAACATCTAGGTTATTTAGCGTCTGAAAGATATGAAGGTGATAATGGCGGTGAAATGAGTCCGGGGTCCAACACCGAAAGTTACCCAGCATTTGCTCGTATTGGGTTGAGGGAAAACCCCGGAAAAAATCTCAACCAGGTAACCTGCCCCGGCCGGGATTCGAACCCGGGCCACCTGGTTTCGCAGCCAGACGCGCTGACCGTTACTCCACAGGTGTGGACTCGACCGTGTTGCATTTCGGAATAAAACAAAACACATTCTACAGTAAACAATGTTACACGAAGGCCATGATCTGCAAGAATGCTGACATATTTAGAGCTCAAATTAAATTGGTTATTAAAAACTTAACTTACTAAAAATAATTTACAGGTTCGATTCTGTGGTGTGTAATTTTCTGGGTACAGCTGTGTATTGGATATTAAAAACTACAAAACTTGAGGTGGTTTGATGACATTATTACTATTACAAATGAAATATTATTGTAGTTAATGCCGTGATGTGACTATTTTTCATTAATTATACATATTAATGCTATATTGATGATATGAAAGTGAAACGTTTTGAGGTTATATAAGTAGATGTAGAGAATAACTTAAATTAGATTTTGATTTCTCTATTTTACTGAGTGGCGGCTATATAGTATATATAGTAGGCCTCTATGTTACTGAAAGCTATAAAACTTACGTAAGATAATAATAATAATAATAATATTATTATCAGGGAACGGATTTATATGGACTAAAAATATATGAAATATGTAAATATATATGTAGTTATTTTTACCAAAATATGGAATTAAATATGGATTTTTACCAAAATATGGAATTAAATATGGACTTAAAATTATAAAAAAATGACTATGTACGTTAAATATTGGTACATTTTAATCAAACTAAACAAAAAATATAATGGACGTACCTTATCTTCCAATGTAGTTTCAACAAAACACAATTTTTATTGTCTGTTACCATAACAATAGGTTACAAACATTTCTTTCAAGTGCTGAAAAGTGAATCTTCTTCTATTGTCTCTGAGGATAGATTTATACTGACTAAAAGAGCGTTCGACGTCACAAGAAGTAACTGGTACATAATTCAATTTCACAATGTCTGCTGGGGATAAGTCCAAGTTAATCTTCACTGTTGATTCACCACTCATCACAGCAACAACCTTTTGTAGTTCTTCATATCCAGGGTTTTTTGAAAGTACAGTGTCCACCTTAGCTCTTACTGCATCTGCAACTTTACCTCTACCACGATTCAGTTGTTCCACAGTACTATTTATAATTTCAAAACTTTCAGATAGTGAAAGGTGCCTATTTTGGAGACTTTTGAGCGTTTTTATGATGCATGAAAATGTATGCTGAATGTGAGCTAAGTCATTCTTCACACTTATGTCACAGGTAACTGTTTTCGCAGTATCAATTGAGACTGCATCTTCAGAGTCCAATGCAAGGAGAACATTGTTAATAGAGTCTATATGTTCGGCATAATATTCAACTGCTTCTAGCCATGTACCCCATCTAGTTAAAATTGGCTTTGGTGGCAATGGAATTTCAGGGTACATTTCTTTCAACACGTTAACTCTACTGGGAGCTTTGAGAAATACTTTTTTCACTGATGAAATCAACAAATCTACTTTAGGGAAATTGTCTCTGACCACTTCTGCCACACGATGAAATGCATGCGCCACACAAGTAAAATGAGTCAATTTAGGATATACAACAGATAATGCTTGTCCAGCTTTGACCATATAAGGGGCAGCATCGCTAATAAAGAATAACACATTATCGTACATAATACCCTTTGGCCACAGGATACCCATAGCTTCGTTGAACACTTTAACTATAGTTTTGTTATTGCACTTTTCTAGAACATCACAATGTAAAAGAATTCGTTCAGAATATTGTTCACTTAACAAACCGATAACTACATTACCAACAAGTCTACCTTCTTTGTCGGGAGTCTCATCAATGGAAACCCAAATTGAACTATCTTTAATTTCATCTCTTATCTTCTGTATTGTCTCATCGTAGATGGATGGAGCATACGTCTTCTTAAGTGTTGACTCATCCGGGATTGTATGTTGAGTATATTTTTCAAGGAATTCCCTGAAGACCTTATTCTTTAGTTTGTAGAGAGGAATATCAGCAGAGATGAGAGAACGGCACAGGTCGATGTTAAACTCAGATCTTACATTCGATGTTGTTGGTTGTGTTAAAAACAATTGTCTCTGCTTGGAATTTAGTTGTTTGTTGGCCTGATGTTTACTAGTTGTAATGTGTTGTTGCACCAGGAACTTTTGTGTAGATGATACTGCACACTGACACAAATTACAAAATAATATTTTATTGTCAGTTGATAAACCATCTTCTTTAAATTCTGAAATGTAACTTGTTAGTTTTGATTTTAAATTGACTGAATGACGTACTTTTGGCATATTTACCGTCTTTATAGTATGATTTACAAAACTGAACCTATGTGTACTCTGACTGGCATTTAACTGTTGAGCTGCACAACTGAAGTCTGTTAAAAATTTTAAATTAAATTAATACAGTTTTGTAACTTACTTTCCCATTGTTGATAGGACTGCTAATTTTCAAATAACTCTGATGTTAAAGGGATTACTGAACATGTGTTTAAATCTCTATTGTTGAAATGTATTTTTAAAAGTTAATGGAATTTTGTTTTGTTTTATTGTTAAACCTAATATAATATGGACTGTTTTATATGAAATATGGAAAATATATGGAAATTAACGAAAATATGTACTAAACTCTAAAATATGGAAAAATATGGAAAATAAAAGTAGGATTTTTCAACCCTACACATTGTGAAACATAAAGATAATGCAAAATATAAATTATATTAGCTTTATAAGTAAATATGTATTTACATATAAATCCTTTCCCTGATTATTATTATTATTATTATTATTATTATTATTATTATTATTATTATTATTATTAAAAATCAAATATTTTTATAGTTATTAATCAAGTGGGGTTGGATCTTTTTCATATATTTAATGGCGGTGTGGTGTAGATATTTATATGCGTGGTTCTCTTCAGTATTGGCTCGTGAGAGAGAGTATCTTTCATTATTAAGGAAGCAAATAACTTTCAGAATGTCTGGTATTTTTCATTGAAAATAAATCTGAAAAATGTTTATTTGAACGTCTAATGAACTTAGTTTGCAGCACTTGCTGCACAAGACACTAGTATTTTATAATTTTAATTCTTTATTAAATTGTTGGTTCTATAATATCTACACTCATAGTCTGTTAAAATTTTATTTTGAATGATTTGTACTTTATTGTATTAATTATTTTATTATACATTTTTATTCAAATACTTTCATAAACAGTAATCTCACTAGAGGTTTTTATTAACCTAAAGAAAATCAAAGCTCGAGTGGGATTTAATTGACTATTACACGATTAAAAGAAGGTATATAAAGACTAGAAGAAATAAAGTACTTTAGTACAATAAAATATTGACTCAATAAAACTCTATTTCACTCATGTTAGCTTCACAAAACCGTTTGAATGGAGCCGCCATTTTCAGTTAACTATCTATGCGGGAAACAAATGACGATCGCAAAGCATGTTTTATAGTACTGTAAAGAATTTGCAGTTTGAAATGTTGGCAAACAAAGAAACAAACAGTAGGAAGGTGATAAAAAACAGAAGAAAGTATACAAGAATTACAAGAAATAAAGTACTCTAATACAATAAAATATTAATTGACTTACTAAAATTCTATTTCACTAAAGTTAACTTCACCAAAACGTTTGAACGGAGCCGCCATTTTCAATTGACTATCTATACGGGAAACAAATGACAATCGCAAAACATGTTTCATAGCACAGTAAAGAATTTGCATTTTGAAATGTTGACAAACAAAGAAACAAATGCTAGGGAAGTGACAAAAACACACAAATACTAGTGAAGTGATAAATAGCGATAAACAGCCGTGATTGGGTGAAACATCCTTTCGTACCGTTTTATTGGTCAAAAGTAGTATGACCTAGTAAAAGTGTAATAGTCTGTAGTAATGTCACGAGAGGTCTGAGATTGCTGGTAAAATTCATGTTCTGGGAATAATAGGTTAATTAAGTAGTAAAATATCGCTGCAATCGAAAAGTATTGGGAAGAAATTTGAATAAGAAACAAAAAAAAGTTTCCTTGCCAGGCAGGATTCGAACCACGGAAGTCTTAGTTACCAGTCTATTGTGCTCTGGAGTGAACAAGGCTCTGAAATCAGCTAAAAGGGTCGGTCCGGTTTTTTTTTGCCACTACTGTACATCTAAATTTTTTATAAAGTTGAAAAGTTTTGAAATTAACATACTATAAGGCCTAATAACAATTGTATTGGTTTGATTATTTGTATGTAAATTTCCAAAGAGAGATATTCTACGATAAAAACTGTTACATTAATAAAAATCCATAGACTGCCTGAAACGAGCTGGCCCGGGTTCAAATCCTGGTTGGGACAAGTTACCTAGTTGAGGTTTTCTCTAAACTCATTAAGAGCAAATGCCGGATAACTTTCGGCGCTAGATCCTGGACACATCTCGCTAGCATTGCCACTTTCATCTTACTCAGACGTTAGATAACCATTGCAGTTGATGGAGCGTCGTAAAATAACCAATTAAAGAAATAACATAGCAATCCAACTATTAAAACATTTAATCACGTAAATAATAGTACATTATGCAACGTGCCTATAATGGTAGTAATTAAGACGCGAGTATGTTAGTTTATGAAACGAGCGCAAGCGAGTTTCATAATTTTCATACGAGCGTCTTAATTACCATTGTAGGCAAGTTTCATACGACTTTTTATGCTCGACCACATTTCGAAATTGAAATTATTCATAAGTAATTCATGTTATGGTTCTGTAAGTGAGGAGGGGAACTGACCTTCTAAATTGTGAGATGTGCGCAGACGCGAAAGTATTGATTTTTTCCGAGGAACGAATGTCATTGACCTTGATATAATCTAGAGAATATAATGAAGATTAGTCTTGATATAACCTGGAAATTGATTTAGAATTGAAAGACGAGATGACAAATTGAATTCATTTGAATATTATTTACAATTAACGCTAATTAATTATTATAGTAACAGAACATAACCTTCTGCGACAGTATTGGATTTCCAGTCTCCGTGATTTTTCGCTAATTGTCTTTCGATTGCATACCCGAGAATAATCGATACTTGCGGTTTTATAATGGTACAAAGGTGATTTCTCATTGGTTGAACAACTGAATTATAATGAATAGGTGTACTTTAATGAGGTGCATTAAAAGGCTACTACCAGGTATATAATTTCTACATTTCGGCATGGTCGAGCATAATAGTACATTATGCAACGAGCCTATAATGGTAGTAATTAAGACGCAAGTATGATTGTTTATGAAACGAGGGCAAGCGAGCGTCTTAATTACCATTATAGGCAAGTTTCATACGACTTTTTATGCTCAACCATAATTCTAACTTGAAAATATTCAAAATTATGGTTATGTGCGAAGTGACTTGAATTGTGAGATGTGCGCAGACGCGAAAGAATTGATTTTTTCCGAGGCCGAATTTCATTGACCTAGGCACAGAATAAGATGAACATTACTCTGGTATAACCTGAAAATTGATTTAGAATTGAAAAACGAGATGACAAATTGAATTTATTTGAATATTATTTACAATTAACTCTATTATAGTAACAGATCATAACCTTCTGCGACAGTATTGGATTTCCAGCCTCCGTGACTTTTCGCTAATTCTCTTTCGATTGCATATCCGAAAATAATCGATACTTGCGGTTTTATAACGGTACAAAGCTGACTTTTCATTGGCTGAACACCTGTAAGCTGACTTGTCATTGGCTGTACTTTAATGAGTAGGTGTACTTTAATGACATGCATTAAAGGACTGCTAAAAAGGTAAAGATATCCCCGTAACATGCCATGAAGACATTTGGGGGGCACGGAGGTAGAGCCCCATGCTTTCCATGACCTCGGCACTAGAATGAGGTGGTGTGGTCGGCACCACGCTCTGACCGCCTTTTACCCCCGGGAAAGACCCGGTACTCAATTTTATAGGAGGCTGAGTGAACCTCGGGGCCGTTCTGAAAGTTTGGCAACGAGAAAAAAATCCTGTCACCACCTGGGATCGAACCCCGGATTAAAGGACCGCTACCAAGTGTATAATTACTTCATTTCGGCATGGTCGAGCATAAATTAACAAAAAGCCTCCCCCACATGCCCAAAATAACATTCAAATATGGAGAACGTTTTTTTTTTTTTTTCTTTTTTTTGCTCGATATCCAATCTCGTTTGGAGATAAGACGTCAGCTGAGTTACGGCTTGGCCTTGCCATCGAACGATCTAACAGCAAATGTCCCTTTGATTTCAGTTTGGATAATATTAGGCCTACGCCACTGAAGTGCAACGCGTGTGTCTGCATATCGGAACTGCCTCCATGTATGTTATTGTATCCGACATACTGTCTTAATAAATCGGCAGCAGAAGACAGATGCGTGGTGATCTGCTGTCAATATCGACTCCTCACATTCTCTCCCTGCCCCAGGAACGTCCATTATAGTACTCAGTTGGACATGGGAATGCGTTGCGAGATGAAGCGTTCAGATTTGATGAAATTCAGAATATGTGGCAGCAGATGGCGGGCAACTCGAAATTAAATAATGCCACGCAGAATTAAAACAGCATAATATTTTCCTACCACTTTTAGAAAAAATAAACAGTGTCACTAAAGTGACACACACTTGCTCTTCATACATTTTTAGTCGGTTATTTAACAACATTTTTTATTATATTATTTGACATCGATGAAATTATTTTACACTTCATTTTGTCTTCAGATAAATCTAATTTAATATGCAGTACTTTTATACGCAATCAATAAATTCAAGATTTGATGAATGAAGAACAGCCAAATGTATTGCTAAACTACTAAGGATTAATTGTAACAGCATGGCAATATACGACACATAAGATTTTATTAAATTTTATCATTATTTATCATTAATTTTATTAATTACCTATTATAGATTTTATAAATTGTCCTTTAAATAATGTACTGATATCGCATCACCATTCTACTTATAATTCCCCGGTAATTAATTACAAATTCAACAATTAAGTCTTTTCTACCAATATTTGATTATTGCTGATATTCGTATTTTGTTAATAATTTCATGCAACATATAATACAACATACTTGTCATTTTAATCATTTCATATGTGTTTTTGTAACATGAGTTAGGCCTATATGTATGTGCAATCATATCGACTTTCCAAATTTATATTTCCTGGAAATCTTTTCCTACATAAACCTTTTTACTTATAAGACATACTACATAAAACTCATGAAAATCTATTTGTCATGCATATTACAATGCACATGTTTAATTTGATCAAGGTTTAGATTACGTGTTCTTAACAATTTCTGATGATGCCGAAAAGGCGAAAACGTTAATATTTTATATATAATGTTATAGCAAATAAACATTTGCAAAATAGATAAATCTTACAGATTGAACTTGAAACATTTTATTATATCGATGAAATTGATTTTCGCAAGATGAGGTTGAAGATTAGACACTTGATTACGTGACATTTGGTTTGCAGAAGAGGAAAAAGTTGGAAAAACCCAACCAGGTCATCAGCCCGAGCACGAATGGAACCCAGGTGCGAGTGCAACTCCGAATCGGCAGGCAAGCGTCTCACAAGCAAACGTTCTGATGGGGGCAGATAAAAAAGTTAAAATTTTTTCTTCTACCATGTTAATAATGTCAAAAGAAGTGCTTATACAAATTTTGGCCAATCAACCGCAATTACGAGGGCCGTAAAAAATAAGTTCGCCAGGGGCTGTTAACAGAAAAAAAAAAATTCATTGGACAAATTTATAGGCAATGACAAAGCAATTGTTCAGCTATTTTTCAACATATTTTCCATCGGAATTGAGACATTTCTCATATCATGGGATCGAGAGAGAGAGGTGCAGACGCAGTCAAACGCTGGTTCCGATCCCAGGCGGCTGACTTCTGCGACACAAAAGTTGACCCCATGGTATGACAAATGTCTCAATTTCAGTGGGGGATATGTTGAAAAATAGCGCAACAATTGCTGTATCTGTTTCAATATATATTTCCATGCAATTGTGCTTTTTTCTATAAACGGCCCCAGGGAAAATCACTTTCTGGACGGCCTCGTAATTGCGGTCGAGTGGCCAAAATTTGTGTAAGCACTTCTTTTGACATTATTAACATGGTGGAAGAAAAAAATTTAACTTTTTTTTATCTGCCTTCATCAGAACGTTTGCTTGTCAGCCGACTGAGCTAGCCGGTGGTTTTGTAATGTTACTCCAGTACCTTTACCCAGCGTACCTTCGAAATTTAAAATGTCCATTACATCTTAGTACGTTGCTTCTTTTGGTACAATTAAACGGATTTTGCAAAATTTTAAGAAGTCTGTACGCTAGTAACTATAGTTTTTTGGTACAATCTGATATAATTAGGTACAATCTGTTACGAACAATCGGCGAAAGATACCTAGAATAAAGAAGTGTATATAGTATTGTAGACCTAGAAAAGGCTTTTGACAGAGTGGGTTGGAATAAACTGATGGGAAACCTGAAAAATATACTCTATGGATTAGAAAAAGAGAAGGCTCTTCAATAATCTTTATATGAAACGAGTCAAAGTCAGGATAGGAGAAGAAATTTCAGAAGGAAGTGAAATAAGAGAGAAGTACGTCAAAATGTCCTTTATCACTACCTTGTTCAACATCTATTTGGAGGACTTAGTGAAGAACTGTTTTCAGAATATGGGACGAGTGATAGTAGGGGGAAGAAGAATAAAGTGCATAAGATTTGCTGAAGATAAAGCATTGTTAGCAGAAGAGGGGATGATACTAAAGGATTTGCTACTGGAGCTAAATTACAGCTGTGAGCAGTATGGGACGAATATAAATGTAAATAAGACAAAGACCATGGTCATGAGAAGAAAAATAAAGAAGGTAAACTTGCGAATTCTAAATGAGGCAGTAGAACAAGTGGACAGCTTCAAATACTTCGGATGTACTATAATTGAAGAGCATTTTTTTCAAAACTGAACATGTCCACTTGACTAAATTTTTCAGGAGAAGCAAAAAACTTGTACCTTCTGAAACAAAGTAATATTTTGATTTTTGTTTTTACATAATAAAAGTATACAGAGAGCATGATATGTTACATGAATTCAAGTGGACTGAGACCAACGGTACTCCTGTAATTGCAAGAAAACATTTGGACATGTTCAGCTTTGCTATAAAAATATGGATATGTTTAGTTTTGCTAAAATAAAATTTGAGCGTAATATAATTTCTTATTTATTCTTAATAGTAATTCGTATTAATTAATGATTTTACATATTGAACACATTGTATTGACATTGTTTTACAAAATTAAGAGTTCAGTTACCAGATTATTCTTTTAAATAGCACTGTTCTTTTTACTTTTTGTCTTGCTTCGAAATAAAAATAGGTGAATATTACTAATATGTGTGTCCTAAATCTGAATTTAAAATCCAAATTGCCCCATCGCGTACCATTTTCCGGGGAAAATGAATTTAATTTTTTATGACAAAACTTATTTGTTTTTAATTTTTCACTGTTACTGATAAAATTACAACACGCTAGGGATTCAAAAGTTCTCATAATACTTCAAAAATGTGTACTGGATACAAAAATGATGTTACATAGTTTAAAACACAAAAAATAGGACTATTTCATGCATATAATGAGAAAAATCTCGAAATTTGAACTTACATTTAAAACAATTTTCTGGAGGACTTCTGTGTTGGAAGGATCAAATGCTCTAAAATGACCTTGATCACTCATTGGGAACAGTTGAAAATAGCAGTAAATTTAGAACTAAGAACTAAGTTGGACATATGCAATTTTGCTTTCAAAAAGTCTATTAAAGAATATAGTAATTACTGGAGATGTTCAGTTTTGAGAAAAAAATGTCTGGAAGAAATGAACTGGATGGACATGTTCAGCTTTGATGCAAAAATCAATATTCACAATGCTGTTTCAGTGGGATATATTCACTTTCTTCGAAAAATAAATTTACGTCTAGTTAAATGTCAGACAGATCTACCATAATCCATTCAAAACGCGATTTCGTAATTTTTGGACATGTTCAGTTTTGAAAAAAAGCTCTTCAATTAGTAACATGAACTCACGAATTACAGCCAGGAAGTCGAAAGGAGGATAGTAATGGCAAAGGAAGTTTTTAATAGAAAAAGGAGCATCTTCTGCGGACCTCTGGAAAAACAACTAAGGAAAAGACTAGCGAAGTGTTGTGTGTGGAGAGGCAGTGTATGGGTACAAACATGGACATTACGACGAAGTGAATAGAAGCGAATAGAAGCTTTTGAAATGTGAAAAATTTAAATTATGGTTTATTTAACGACGCTCGCAACTGCAGAGGTTATAATATTAGCGTCGCCGGTGTGCCGGAATTTTGTCCCGCAGGAGCTCTTTTACATGCCAGTAAATCTACTGACATGAGCCTGTCGCATTTAAACACACTTAAATACCATCGACTTGGGCCGGGATCGAATCCGCAACCTCGAGCATAGAAGGCAAGCGCTATACCAACTACGCTACCGAGGCCGACTTGAAATGTGGATATGGAGAAGAATGAAACGTGTGAAATTAACAGACAGAATACGAAACGAAGCTGTATTGGAAGGATTGGGTGAAGAAAGAATGACGATGAAACTGATCAGGAAGAAGAAAAAGAACTGGTTGGGTCACTGGCTGAGACAAAAACTGCTTACTGAAGCATGCACTGGAAGGAATGGTAGTAGTTGATAAAGCGTCGTAAAATAAACCAGTTTAAAAAACTTTCTGAGAAATATTAGAAATTCGAAAAGGTATATCACTATTTGATTTGAAGAGGGCACATCAGAAAGTAGTCAATGTAATTTTCTGGAAGACCACTTCCTACTATGAGGTTTGAAAATATCAACGTTTACTTTTATTGATTCACTAGCCGTACCCGTGCGCTCCGCTGCACCTGTTAGAAATAAATATAAAGTAATTACATAATTAAATAGGACGTTTGATCCAGGGAACAACTTTTACAACAGCGCAAGATAATCTGCTTCGCTCATTACCCAATTTTTTTTGCATTGCAATTATTGCATATATATTTTATGTATTTTAATACGATTCAATTGAGCATAGTTAAAATTTGAATTATAAAATAATGGATTGCTAAGCTAACGTACTATTACTGCATACTAAATCAATTTACACTCTCGTTGTTCGTTAATTCTCTGAGATTAAAATGAGTGTACATAAATATTATTTTAAGAAATACAGAAAATGAATGTACAAAATAGCCTATCAAATTTTCTGTGCATAAGACGCTATTTTAATCTTACCTGTCCTCGATTTACTGAGAAGTTACTGTAATAACATTATAGCATTATGTCCATCTAGAGAAACTACACTTTCCAATGATGGAATAATAATTAATTATACAAATCGGTTAATTTAGCTTCTGATATTACTTCATACAAACACAGAAACATTCTCTGTAGGCTATGATTAATAGCTTTCGTTTGTTGGTGTCCAAGGCCCCTGTTTCGATTGTTGTTGTCCAAGGCCCCTTATAGACGAAGTCATTTGTTCTTAATTCATTGCACCGTCTTAGATGGCGTTATTTTAATTTCAAACTCATTTATCTCATTAAATATCAGTCCTATCAACATTTTGTAAAGAATAAAACTTACCGGAAATCATTTTTAAAGAAACGTTTGTTATGTAACATTTTTCACAAAAATCAATAATAAGCGTGATATTTCGATTTATTTAACTCAGGCCCCCTTATAACCCCTCTTTTAAATAAAGTATTTTGAATGCCATATAGCCTAAAATCTAAGTTACAACGAATTTAATTTATATTCCAATTTTCATATAAATCGGTTCAGCCATTATCGCGTGAAAAGGTAACAAACTTACAGACAGACATACAAACAAAATTTTCAAAAATGCGATTTTCGGTTTCAGGGTGGTTAATTATATATATTAGGACCAATTATTTTTGGAAAATCGAAAATTACCAGAAAAATTTCGGCTACAGATTTATTATTAATATAGATTTGAGAGACATTGACTTGTAACACTTCATGTGAGGCATCCTGTAGGCCTACATTAAATATAGCTATATAAACATACACCAAAAAAATTATCACATGAATTTCAGACTACGTTGACAAGAAATGTACATTATATTATTTTAAGAACGACTAATGAATAGAACTTTAATTACTATGCAAACATAAACGTAATTCAAAGCAAAAAATTAGGTGTAACAGCAAGAAATACACTACATTATTCCGAAAATCCTTGGGAGTGACTAATGAGCCAGAGGAATTGCAAATTTCATGAAATTTCTTCGTTACTTTTTTATTTCGGATTTATAACGCACAAAAGAAAAATATATGCACGGTAAATTACATTTACTGGATCATTAGTGAGTTTTACATTAGCATAAACGTAAAAAAGAGGTTTTTTTCAGACAGTAAAGCAAACAGAATATTGTATCTCTGATGCTTGAATGACGTTACCTCAAATAAAAAATGTCTTGGGAAAGAAGTGAAGTGTCTCAAAATGAAAGTGTTGAGGCCAATACTAGTGTATGCCGCAGAAACTGAACCGATGCTGCAGACCAGGCATTTATATATTTTACTTATTTATTTATTCATTTTATTTATTTATTTATTTATATATATATATATTTATTTATTTAACTTATTTATTTCATTTATTTACTTTCATTTATTCACTAGTTTTTTTTAATTAATCGACTTAAAAGAAACATAACTGTTCTGTATTCAGGATCCTTGTAGTCACCCTCACTGGAGGGCTGATGATTTAATCAAATCCTTTTCTTTTATTTATTTATTTATTTTTATTGATTTATTTATTTTATTTATCTATTTCATTTATTTATTTATTTATACTTATTTATTTATTCATTTATTTATTTTACTTATTTGCTTTTATTTATCTAGTAGTTTTTTTAAATATATCTACATAAAAACATAACATTTCTGTATTCAGGATCCCTGTAGTCACCCTCACTGGAGGGCTGATGATTCAATCAAATCCGTCTCTTTTATTTATTTATTATTTATTTATTTATTATTTATTTATTTTTATTTTACTTATTTTTTTATTTTACTCATTCATTTATTTTACTCATTTATTTATTTATTTTTATATGTTTATTTATTTTACTTATTTACTTTTATTTATCTAGTAGTTGTTTCAATTAATCGACTTACAAACGTAACATTTCTGTATTCAGGATCCTTGTAGTCACCTTTACTATAGGGCTGATGATTCAATCAAATCCGTCTTTTTTATTTATTTATTTATTTTTATTGATTTATTTATTTTATTTATTTATCTATTTTATTTATTTCTTTCTTTTATTTATTTATTTATACTTTTTTACTTATTTATTAACTTATTTATTCATTTATTTATACTTATTTACTTATTTATTTACTTATTTATTCATTTAGTTATTTTACTCGTTTATTTATTTATTTATATGTTTATTTATTTATTTTACTTATTTACTTTTACTTATCTAGTAGTTTTTTAATTAATCGACTTAAAAACATAACATTTCTGTATTCAGGATCCTTGTAGTCATCCTTCACTGGAGGGCTGATGATTCAATTAAATCCGTCTCTTTTATTTATTTATGTATTTATTTATTTTATTTACTTATTTACTTTACTCCTTTATTCATTTATTTTACTCATTTATTTATTTATTTTACTTATTTACTTTTATTTTTCTAGTAGTTTTTTTAATTAATCGACTTAAAAACATAATATTTCTGTATTCAGGATCCTTGTAGTCACCCTCACTGGAGGGCTGATGATTCAATCAAATCCGTCTCTTTTATTTATCTATTTATTTATTTATTTATTTATTTATTTATTTATTTATGTATTTATATATACATATATATTTATTTAATTCTACTGACAGAGTTCAGACCATTAAGCATTTTCTTTCATTCAACCACTATAATAACAATAGCAAATATAAAAATGAGAGAAATACAATTAATAATAATAATAATAATAATAATAATAATAATAATAATAATAATAATAATAATAATAATAATAATTCTGGGCGCAACAGTCCATAGAGGCCCACTGCCTACCAGCTAACGGTTGGCCTTATATAACCGATTAAAATAAACAGACTATGCAATTCTTTTTGGATGAATGAATTTTTGTAATGGAAGCTGTAAACAGTTCGGAATTGAATTACTAAGCCTGGAGATACAGTTGGAGAAATGCAATAATTCTATCTCACAACGCATCCATCATAAAACCATAAAACTTGAGATGAAGTGTAGCTATCTATACATAACGTGCAAGACCTGAATTAAACTGCTTTTTCTGAGGTCGAACATCAGTTCCTCTACTTGAATATTAGCATTCTTCCATGTTTCAGAGCAGGGTGAAGCCTACAACGCTGTCATGCACAAGTTCTGTGCCTCCCCGAGCAGTGTGTCAATTTGGTCAGAACCAACATTATGAAGTCATCAATCAGTCTTCCGTTTGATCGATTTGAGCGGCCCTTCTCCCAGTTCCCCTCCAAGAGCGACCTTATCCATCAGCCTGGAGGACGTGACAGCATATGTATGAAATCAGTTATACTTTCACCTATAAAAGTCGCCCGTTTCATACTGACCGACCCTAGCGAGATCAAATGTGATGCAAAATCAAGATCAATAAAGAAATAGAGCCAAAAATTGTAGAATACAAATGTATTTCAATTTAAAAGAGCAAAAATATACGCATGAAAAGGAATTCTAGGCTCCGTAACCGTGCTTTCCATTTAAATTAGGGGAGAGTCGGGTAGTATCGGACATCGGGTAATATCGGACAGTGAATTTCTTTCATCTACCACACGATGATAGTACCTGATTGACATGGTTACGTTTCTGTGATGTCGCATAGAGAAACGTAACCATGTCATTCAGGTACTACCATATGGTGGTAGATGAAAGAAACGCACTGTCCGATATTACCCGGTGTCCGATACTACCCGACTCTCCCCTATGCAATATTTCATAATCATATACAAGTTTCATATTAACAAGGAAATCTGCCAGAATCAATAGGTCAAAACTTCCTTTGGAAAGGAGTACAGTGCACTGAATTACTGATTATGTTCAGTAGGCCTATATTCAGTGTTATACATAGTGCAATTGACAAAGTCAATAATAAAAGGTAAACAAAAAACGATAAAATTAATTTAAAAACTCTCAACAACATTGACATTAAAAAACTCATTAATTTCATAAAATGGTTTGTTGATTAACCAACCAGAGACAAGTCTGTTAAAAGACTTCCTTTCCAGATTAAAAAGATATCTCGAAAAATTTATTTGCTATTTTTAAAGACATAATAAAATAATTATTCATACAGAGTGAACAGTAAGTATGGAATATTGCTAATAACTGGTTAAATTTTAATTTTATAAAAAAAAGTTTTATACAAAAACTGTTGGATATTAACCATACAATATCATACCATTGGTACAGAATAGTTAGATATTAAATTTTACAGGGTGTGATAGTAAACTTTATTTTTTTAAATACCACCCTATATTAAAATTTACATATTCCGAATCTCCATTAAATTTTATGTATGAATGTGTAGAAATTTTACGTGTTCATCGGTTTCATATCTCTTAACTATTTATTGAACTTTTTTCATGGACTTCAAACTTGACACAAATTAATACGTAAAAACATGTTGAGTTGCCCATAAAAAAAACACTATGACTAATCAAACTTTACCACAGACTCCCAAAATGAGAATCATTCACAGCAAAAAAATGTTCTGTCTATCAAGAAAATAGTCCATCATCTTCCTCACAGTTATAAAACTGATCGGTTCCATCTCGTACCTACAATGATCTGTTTTCGTGACAGACTGGGATATTGTTTAGCTGTGAATAGTTCTCATTTTGAGCATCTGTGATAAAATGTTTTGTTTAGTTTTATGGTCTACTCAACATTATTTTACATACAGTGGACTCTCCTAAGTTCGACTGAACAGAATTGAAAGTTAAGTCCAATAAGGATAGTGGGTGTGGCAGCTGAAATGAATACAAATTCTTATTGGTTATCCATCAACGAATACAGTACTGTACTTGCATTTCCTGCCCGCCCCGAGACTTGTGTATGTGGTTCTAGTATCACAGTGGGTTTCGACAGTTCCGTCTCACAAACGACACAATTATCAAATAGAAAAAGAAGAGTTCATTAATTTAAAGTCAGTGATTAAATATGGATGTCCTGATCAATAAAATATTCTGTTTTCCTTTAACAAAAGTATCACTACAAGACACAGAACCAATTCCCATTCAAATGGCAAACCCATTTCTTACTGTCCATATAGGGGCGTGTCTAATTGTTCTACGTAAGCAGTCGAACTATGGGAAGTGGAATTTGTTTTCTGTCGAACTTATGAGCTTTCACTATACTTATTTGTCTCAAGTTTGAAGTCCACGAAACAAACTTAATAAATAGTTAAGTGACATGAAACCGATGAATGGGTAGGCCTAAAATTTCTACACATTCATACGTAAAATTTAATGAAGATTTGACATATGTAAATTTTAATATAGGGTGGCATTTAAAAAAATAAAGTTTATTGTCACACATGTATACCTGAATAAATAACATTATTGGACCAATGGTATGATATTGTATTTTGTATAAAAGTTTTATCTTTTTGTAAAATTTAAATTTAAGAAGTTACCGGTATTAGCAATATTCCATAGTTATTGTTCACTCTGTTATAAAAATATAGTTGCCAAGATAAACTGTTAAGACATAGAAAACAGGTTCAAAAATGGATTTAAACCTTAAATAATATCTTCTAGTTCATATTACAGTTAAAATTATATTTATAATTTCAGAGCATAGTTTATTTAAAATGTTAATTTTGGGAATTAATGACGAGATGAAAGTCTTTTCTCTTAAGTTTCAAAAGATGTCCCTTACTTTTTCTTTACAGGTATAATCAAATGATTCAACTATTTCAATGAAAACAATAACAGAAATAACAATTATATTGTAAACTACTGGGTGGCGCAAATAAAAGTAGCCTGGCTCCCGTTTGAATGCGAATACGATATTTTGACTACTTGATATTTCATTATCGTATTCTATCGTATCGCGTATCGTATCATAAAGAAATGAGTGAAGCTGTAATTTTATGCAATAATCGATGCATTCTTCCTGTTAGTATTTCATCAGTCATCGGTCGAATTACACATTCTGCAAAATTACTTACTCGATATAAGAAAGATTAGAGAGACCTTGTAGTACGCGTTACTTGTGTTTGAGAGCAGGGCGTCTACTGAAGGTCACGTGACGTACGAGTGTTATAGGCTACTGTATATCAGGTGCACACTTATAGTCATTCCAATGTCTTGGGACTAAGAAAATGATCTTCAATCACATAATTATGTTGATCGTAAAAAGTGGGACGAAAAATATGCCCCGAACGAGTTACAGCTACCAAGTTACGAAAATAAAATCTTCCACGGCTAGCCTATTTGATATTGCGCCATTTATTGTGGAGGAAAATCGGTTCCCCGATAAAAACACACAGTATAAGCATCAATTCCACCCTGTATATCTCAATGTCGTTGCCGTAACCAGCATAAAGAGCACAAAGAAGCCCTGTTTACTGCCATTACAACTAGAATAATTAGAAATCTTACGAGCTACCGATGGCAGCGGCGCCGTGCGGTCCGGTGTGCACAGAGACAGAGGCCCGTCCCTGTTCGTTTGTTGGTGACAAGCTGTACTCTTGTTCAACTGGGCACATGGATGTGGCGTGTGTTGCTACCATTACACAGTACATGTCCGCCCCCGCGGCTCAAGAGGAGTTGGCAGCCATAAACAATTAAATAAAAGCCCCAACTTTGCTGTGAGAGGCGACGGCACTCACCTGTCCCATTATTAAATCATGGCAGAGCACTCTTATGAACGCAACCCCTGATCCTCCTCTCGCGGCTGTGGCTTCCAGAGGGCAAAGGCGGATTCACACTCTTCACGATTCCATGGATAATCTGCAAAAACGAGCGACTGTAAGCAAAATAAATAAGCACTCCAGTTAAAATTACATGTGTTTTAACTTATGTTACAATGCACACACAGTAGTTACTAAATGATTGCTATGAAATACTTTACCATTTCCTACTACTTTTATCATTATTATTATTATTCTTATTATTATTATTATTAGGCCTATTATTACTATGCAAATCTAGTCTTTCAGGTAAGGCTCCCTGTAAAGCAGATTTGAATAATTTCAAGGGAAAAATTGTTCCGGGGCCGGGTATCGATCCCGGGACCTCTGGTTGAACGTACCAGCGCTCTTTCCAACTGAGCTACCCGGGAACTCCACCCGACACCGTCTCAACCTTTCCCTTTAAATCCACACAACTCGCGTGGGCTGACGAAACGCCAGAGACCCACATCGAGTGCACACAATCTCTGCGTGACTTGGAATCATGGTTTTCTGTTAACGTACACAGTGACGTATATATTATGCAAATCTAGTCTTTCAAGTAAGGCTCCCTGTAAAGCAGATTTGAATAATTTCAAGGGAAAAATTGTTCCGGGGCCAGGTATCGATCCCGGGACCTCTGGTTGAACGGACCAGCGCTCTTTCCAACTGAGCTACCCGGGAACTCCACCCGACACCGTCTCAACCTTTCCCTTTATATCCACACAACTCGCGTGGGCTGACGAAACGCCAGAGACCCACATCGAGTGCACACAATCTCTGCGTGACTTGGAATCGTGGTTTTCTGTTAACGTACACAGTAACGTATATATTCACAACGAGTGCACACATTCTCTGTGTGACTTGGAATTATACGTTACTGTGTACGTTAACAGAAAACCACAATTCCAAGTCACACAGAGAATGTGTGCACTCGATGTGGGTCTCTGGCGTTTCGTCAGCCCACGCGAGTTGTGTGGATATAAAGGGAAAAGTTGAGACGATGTCGGGTGGAGTTCCCGGGTAGCTCAGTGGTAGAGCGCTGGTACGTTCAACCAGAGGTTCCGGGATCGATACCCGGCCCCGGAACAATTTTTCCCTTGAAATTATTCAAATCTGCTTTACAGGGAGCTTCAGCTGAAAGACTAGATTTGCATTATTATTATTATTATTATTATTATTATTATTATTATTATTATTTATTTATTTATTTATTTATTTACTAACTTACTTATTTACTTACTACTTAGTTACACATTTAATTATCCATCTATCCATCCATCCATCCAGCCATCCATCAAGGACCTGCCTACATACCTGGCTGTCTATTTTTTTTTTAATTGTTATGTACTTATTTACATGTATACTAACTTACTTACTCACCTATTTATTTATTTACTAACTTTCCTATCTAGTTGCATACCTATTTATTTATTTATTTATTCATTCATTGACTTATTTACTTACTTATGTATTTATTTAATCTCATTTGAAATTACACAGATGTTCTTCATAAAAACACATTCTTCACGTACATAACTGCATTTCAAAAACAAATAATAACACATAAACAAATCGCAGAATAATTTTCCACGAGTAAAATCGGAATAGAATGCCATAGAAAAGAAGTTTCGGTTGCTCGAAGGACGAGATAATGACTCATTAATTTCCAATCTCTAAGGTTATTAATTTCGTAATTTTACTGCTCGGTTTCTCGAAACTTTTGTTAGTTTACTAATGAATTGTTAACAGATAAACGGAGTCCTACGTTTGGTTACTTCGAATATTACCATCGTTCTGCGGGTCACACTTGAAATTAGGCCGTCTGCCTGCTCTGTTTCGTGTGTTTATATCTGCTTATTGGTAAGATTATGAGACGGCCTTATCTCTACCAGGTTAAATAAATAAATACTAAATACTAAAATAGTAAACGTGTACCAAATATGTCACATGGGTTTAATAACACACTAGATATTTATTTAAAGTCGCCTTATGGGCAACAGATGATTATTCCCACAGTGTGTAAAACCCATCTAGATTCCAGATGCTTTCTGTTTCATAATATATTTTTCAACCAAAACATAAAAACCAATGCTCATTATTTTTCTCCTACTTACAGAGTTTTGAACACTATTTTCATTGCAATACTTACAGAGTTTTGAACATTATTTTCATTGCACTTTTAAAAAGAAATATAAGTATATATTTTAGTTCAGAAAAAAGAATATGACGAGTTATTGAAAAGAATTAAATTTTAATATTCACAATTGGAAATGAGTTAATATTAAAATATATTTCGGCCCTGAAGTTCCAACTTTCACTTATTTAGAAATGTTCGCAGGTTTTTTCCCTCTAATATATTCATATTTATATTCATATTCATATTCTTTATTTGCCTGAAGGTACAATAGCACAAGAGGCCTCGTCAATGTAATAATATAAAAAACAATGTGTCAATATTAAAAACATTAAAAACTAAAAAATAATAAAATTCAATAAAATAATACATCATTTTCAAAAAATTCATTCATATTACAAAAAGAACTAGTGGCTTGTGCAGCAAATGCTGCAAACTAAGTTCATTAGACGTTCAAATAAACATTCTTCAGATTTATTTTCAGTGAAGAATGCCAGACATTATGAAAGTTATTTGTTTCCATAATAATGAAACATACTCCCTCTGAATGGTTTTTTTTATGCCAAATAGTTCTTCTTGAACCTATCCACCTTCAGTTATTGAGTTTCAACGCGAAAACGCAAGTAACAATGTCAGGACGAGCAGTGGGTTTTTCTTGTGGGAGTAAAGCAGTAGCTATTTCAGGTCATTGCGGATTGTAGGTGAAAGTTTCAAAAATGTCAGATTTGCTATGCTTTCGAACAATAGACATAGCATTTTGGTATAGCTGCTGCATGTTTCGTAAACAACCTTGAAATGTAGAGGGTAAAATCATTTTATCCTGCTAAGAGATCTTGCTGAAATGATCGGGAGAATAAAAAATTTTGTAGGCCTCTTATTTTATCAGCAAGTAATACCTTTTGGTCTTTCCTTAGCAGCTCTAATTGTTGCGCTCTCTCGAGCCAATACTGAGGAGAATCACGCATATAAATATCTACACCACACCGCCATTAAATATAATATGAAAAATACCCAACCCCACTTGATTAATAACTATAAAAATATTTGATTTTTAATAACAATATTATTATCTTACGTAAGTTATGTAGTTTTCAGTAACATATAGTATATAGCCGCCACTCAGTAAATTATACAAATCAAGATCTAATTTAAGATATTCTCTACATCTACTTATATAACCCCAAAACGTTTTAATTTCATATCATTAATATAGCATTAATAGGTAGGATTAATGAAAAATAGTCACATCATGGCATTAACTATAATAATATTTCATTTCTAATAATAATAATGTCATCAAACCACCTCAAGTTTTGTAGTTTTTAATATCCAATACACAGCTGTACTCAGAAAATTACACACCACAGAATCGAACCTGTAAATTATTTTTAGTTAATCTCGAAGTTTTTAATAACCAATTTAATTTGCGATCTAAATATGTCAGCATTCTTGCAGATCATGGCCTTCGTGTAATATTGTTTACTGTAGTCTGTGTTTTGTTTTATTCTGAAATGCAATTAGTCACGACAGATGGATTTTAGAAAATAGGAAAATTATGTTGAAAAATTGACATTTCACTGAAAACTACTATTTTTCTGAAAATTTTGGGTTCCATTCAAAATGAGGGGTCATCCGTTCAGCCATTTTCCCGTAATTTCCATTACCAGTTCAAATTATATATTAGATTGTTTTGTAGCTATCTCTTAATCTGAAGTTTGAATTGTCTTTCATTTTGTTCCTTTATATGTGTAGGTATCTTAATATATACTTTTATTGCAGTAATTACATAGCTAGATTGTGTTTTTTGCAACGTGACAAATGGTAGGGCCTACGTTTAATTGATCAGTATTTCTTGTTTCATAGTGATATAGATCTTCTATAATCGTATGATTAGTAACATTCTTTTTACATGCATTAGAAGTTCATGCATGCATTTATCTAATGCCAGATTGTAGAAATTAATATTATGAATATTTGCTTTACACATGAACGTTGTATCTAGGCATTGCCTATGTATGTACACATCTATAAATAAATAAATAGATAAATAAATACCGGTAAATAAATAACTAAATAAATTAGATAAAAATAAATATATATATATATATAACTAAATGAATAACTAAATAAGTAATAGATAAGTAAATACATATACAAATAAATAAATAAATGGTGGAAATTACAATAATAAAATAAATTACAGTAAAACAAAATTATTTATACTGACTGCTTGATTCTTGTTTGTTTCTGCATGTTGACTGCCTTACTCACTGAGCAACAGGCCTGAACTGTGTGTCTGGGGTTCAATGCCTCTCATTCGAGTGGACTGGGGTTTCCAGTAAAATATATAGGAACCGCTTCAGCCATCGTAAACCTTAAGCATGATGATAATGTTGGAAATGTAATATCAGCAAAAGAATACAAATCTCAGTGAAAATCTAACTATCCGAAGAAAAACAGGCCCACAAACGTTTTATCCATAAAAAATATTGTATAATGAGCCTGATTGATATCGAACGTCTGTTTCCTTCGACGAGATATTGCAAGCTGTGGGCCTATGACTGGGACTGGAATGGTCTTCGGAGAAGGGATTGGGAAATTCAGAAATATTCTCATTTCGTCAATCTTTGTGGGATGAAAACTACGAAGTCTTATTGTATGTATGTATGTATGTATGTATGTATGTATGTATGTATGTATGTATGTATTTATTTATTTATTAACATTACAATTGGGTATACACCCGGTGGCAGTGATATATAATATACAATAATTACAATTACAATAATACAGTAAGTACAGCAATAATAAAAAAATTGAAATAAAATAAAATAAACGTAAATTTATTTCTAACTATACATAAGTAGATGCAATAAACCTAGGACTATAAATAAAAACTATTCTATAATAACGCCTACAATAAGCAAAAGTAAATTTAACTTATAAGTACTTCTATTTCACCCAACTATTACCAATTTAAGTAATTACATATCATCTTAATTAATTACATACCAACTTAACTACATATCATCTTAATTAATTACATATCACCTTAATTTATTTACATATCAACTAAATTACATATCATCTTAATTAATTACATATCAACTTAAGTAATTATATATCAACTCAATTAATTACATGACACAACTTAAATAATTACACTGCACCTCCAATTACATTTTCAGTCTAATCTTCTCAACCTTCCCTTAAATGTATTGATTTTAAGAGGACCACTGTGAAAGATTGCCGCAGGTAAGCTGTTCCAGTCTACTATTGTGCGGTTAACAAAGGAAAATTTTGTCACGCCCGTTCTTTGTTTTCTACATTTAAACTTTCTAATATGATCGGCCCTTCCTAAGTATGATGGTGTTGCTAATCTAGCATTGATATCGGTCCTTGCTTTGTGTCCCATTTGTGCCTTAAACAATGCGGTGAGTCTGGTTTTTCGTCGCCTTCATTTGAGAAGTTTCCACCCTTCCCCATTTTGACATATTTTGCTGCCTTGCGTTGGACCTTTTCTATTGAATCGATTTGGTTTTGTCTGTACGGATCCCAACCTACTGCTCCATATTCCATAATTGGGGGAACAAGGGTTTTGTAAGCTATTTCTTTTGACTTTCGGTTAGATTTCTTCAGAATACGCATAGAGAAATGTAGTGCTTTCCAGGCTTTGCTTGTGGTATTAGTGACTTGTTATAACGGAGAAAGTAATTCATTCCAAACTGAGATCAATTCCCTCCCGCACGTGGACAACCATCGAACTTCCCTCTCGACTTCGGTAAGACACACTTAACACACACAGGAATGCTGTAGAAAGAAGTTGGCTACATGTTTCTTTTAAATAACATCCTGCAATCGACGTCATCTTGTTTCTGGTATACGTCATGAATAGAAAGCCTCCTCCTCCCCCTTTATATTCCCGGCTTAAGAAGCTCCCATTGGAATCAAGTACAGGAGTGAGGGCTTTCGACCTCCCATTTCCTCCCTCTTTCCTCCCCCATTTTTTGTGCTTCTGGACGAGAGCGGAAGTAAATTAATGGAGTTGTATGCAAATTGGAAAGAGTTGCTTCAGTCGTAGAAACAAATCACTGCTCTTCGTAGGAGGAAACGAAAATTGAATTCTCTAACTTGAAAAAACATCGTAATTCCTTATTGTAATTTTTTGAAAACTCTGCACTTTGCGTCCCTTTTCAATTTCCCCACAGCGTAAAAAAGACTGCTCTCCGGTAAGGGTTTTCCTTCCATCTCTCTTTCTATACTTATCTGTAATGTTAAGTATTTGAAAGAAACTCAATTCAACTGCCAGTCTCAGTGTTATTTGTGTAACAATGCCGCTACTATAGAAACATCAATTAGTTTTTTTTATATTGTGATAATGACGGCGATATATTTGAAGAACTCCATAGTAGCTGTCACTATTTACGCACTTTGGCTCAAATTATTTAAAACAAGCAATTTATAACGACACGAAAAAAAAAACTTTTTCACACATGTTTCAAATGTGTCGCAACAAACCAGTAATAGTACATTATGCAACGAGCCTATAATGGTAGTAATTAAGACGCGAGTATGTTTGTTTATATAATGAGCGCAAGCGAGTTTCATAATTTTCATACGAGGGTCTTAATTACCATTATAGGCAAGTTTCATACGACTTTTTATGCTCGACCATATTTCTAACTTGAAATTATTCATAAGTATTCATGTTATGGTTATGTAAGTGAGGAGGGGAACTGACCTTCTAAATTGTGAGATGTGCGCAGACACGAAAGTATTGATTTTTTCCGAGGAACGAATGTCATTGACCTTGATATAATCTAGAGCAGACGTCTCCAAATGCCTACTTGCCAGTAAGCCCCTGAACGGAACCGAAGCCAGTACGTAATGAGCGCGCTCCGCCTCACCCATCTCCACCTGTACTGTACTCCATGTTTACGCGCAAACGAAGAGCAGTGGCGGACTGCCATTATCATTGTGTTGGTCGGAGTGTTCCACCGTTTCACAATGTCTTCTTATCATGGACGTAGTACATTCAAGGATAAATAGGAAGAGACATTTTTTTGTGTTAGTGGGGAGAATGTGAAATGCTTAATTTGTTCGAAAATTCTTAAGGGTGTGTTAAAATTCAACGTGCGACGACAATACTCGACTCTACACAAAGAATAAGCAATTACAGGCATGTTGGACATATGAAAATAATTTATTTTGGGGCTATCTGTATAACTGTTGATTATACATAATAATCAGTATATTACAATACGTTTACACTCAGTTCCGCATGACAGACATACAGTTTTTCGTTTAATTTTAGGTAAAGTGCGTAGGCCTACAAATATTTTGATAAATATAAAACAAGAAAATACAAAGACAAATCACAGACGTCTTAAACAAAAAAAAAGCTTCTTGCTAGCTATGTTCTAGCTTGGAATATTGGAAAATCAATTAAGCCCTTTACATAAGCATCATTTGTAAAATCGTGCATACAGGACGTTACTAAAATACTGTGTCCAGAACAAAGTCAAAGTTTAAGAAAATTAAATTGTTTCCAATTACAGTTCAGAGAAGGAATTTCAAGATTGTAAATGTAATTGAATCTGAAGTCGAAACCACAATTAACCAGTTTATAGCTTACTCACTTGCATTGGACGAAAGCACAGATAGAAATGACAAAGCTCACCTAGCCATTTTCATCCGAGGAGTTAATGAACATTTTACTGTGTCTGAATGTCTTCTAGATGTAATTACAAAATACAACTGGAGAAGATCTTTTCCAGGCACTGAAAGACACCATAGAACAGAAGAGGTTGAATTTGCAATGGCTTGTGTCTATAGCAACAGACGGGGCGCCAGCTTCATAGTGTGTCAAAATAATATACAAACGTATGATATTTCTTATTCTTTTGATGTTATTATTTGTAAACATAAGAAGACCGTTGCCGCGATCCCCCACTGATCGCTTCCGTCTGTTGAGGTATGAGTCTCTCCCACTTCTCTAGCCTTACAGCACAACGTGTTCGGCGGGCAGTATCGAATGACGATACGCTTTTTGGATACCTCTGGTCTAGATGTTCCAGACTTGAAGACAACCACAAGCACCTCATTCCCAACGTCACATATTTACAAGATATATTATCAATTCAGAACATCGAAACGACCATGTCAACCATCTCTCAAAATTAATGTAAGCTTATCTGTTTAACAATATTCACGCGCATATTAATGCTGTAATGATTTTTAAAATAGAATCAAACACTACAGAATTGGTTTTTAACTTATGAACGATTGTCAACAAATACTGACAAATAATGGAAATATATCTGCATCATTCTTACTGAATGTCGATAGTTTTAAAGGATGTATTTTATAGTAGGGGAGAGTTGGGTAGTATCGGATATCGGGTAATAACGGACAGTGAGTTTCTTTCATCTTCCACCAGATGACAGTACCTGAATGACATGGTTAAGTTTCTGTGATGTCGCATACAGAAACGTAACCATTTCATTCAGGTACTATCATCTGTTGGTAGATGAAAGAAACGCACTATCCGATACTACCCAACTCTCCCCTAAATTTATCCACAAGATGTTATAACATTGTTTTTAACTTCTTCATTTTTACATCGATCTTTTTAACTGATATTATTTCATACAGCTGTAATCACTTCACAAATTGTAAATATGTAAGACACGCCCAGCATATATTCAATTATTTTTGTGTTATGTATGTACAGTAGTGGCAAAAAAAACCGGACCAACCCTTGTAGCTGATTTCAGAGCCTTGTTCACTCCAGAGCACGATAGACTGGTAACTAAGACTTTCGTGGTTCGAATCCTGCCTGGGAAGGAAACTTTTTTTTTTGTTCCTTATTCAAATTTATTCCCAAACTTTTCGATTTTTATTTATTCATTTATTCATTTATTTAATACTATACACTTGAGCTACATTAGGCATTGCAGCCCGAAAGAACAGAAGCTCGTGCTCGGGCGCAGTTCAGATCAGTTATACAAAATATATCACAAAATTAAGAGAGTTCATTGAGCACAATAACATTAATAAATGGTAAAAATAATACAGCATGTAATAATAGGGTCTATATACAAATAGAAAATACAAAAGTACATGAATATTAGACTATCAATTTTTAACTTTTTAGCTTAAACAATTAAATAATTAATCTGATTTGTTTCTTAAATCTATGTGTGTTGCAGCGATATTTTACTACCTAATTAACTTATTATTCCCAGAACATGAATTTTACCAGCAATCGAAAAGTATTGGGAATAAATTTCAATAAGGAACAAAAAAAAACGTTCCCTTCCCAGGCAGGATTCGAACCACGAAAGTCTTAGTTACCAGTCTATCGTGCTCTGGAGTGAACAAGGCTCTGAAATCAGCTACAAGGGTCGGTCCGGTTTTGTTTGCCACTACTGTACTTAATCTTAAGATCTGAAGATGCTCACTAGTGAGCGAAAACGTTTGTCGTAAAATTAAATTAAAATAAATTTATGAAATTAGATAAGCCTTAGACGGAATTACCATTACTTAAAGATTATTAACCGATTTATCGGTACCATCATGTCTATGAAACTCTTGTAGTAGGTATTGCCAATGATAATATTCTTCCATATACCTCTTCATAGAACATATCATCATTAATCATCTTTCACAGTATCCAACTCGCGACAATGGAATTCCCTGTCACAAAGTATTAGGGGCTGCAAGACAATAAACACTTTTAAAAACAGCTTAAAAGATAACCTTCTTAGCATTTCACTCCAATCATACTGACTTAAACTATCACTGTCTACATTGTTACTCCTTTCTTTAGACATGCGTCCTGATAGTGCTGTATTTTCAAAATTGTCTCATAATAATCTCTTTCTATTATCTAACATTATTTGAAATATATTAACATTCTATGTATTTTAGCTTAATTCTGCTACATAATTTGTATTTCAGTGTTTAATTAATAGTTCATAGTATTTTGTTGTTTAATTCGTAAATAATTCTTGTATACATGTAGCTCTTATCTAAATCAAATTGTTGAATTCTTTGTAAGTTCATACATATGGACTTCATACACTTGGACACGTGCTTGGACAATGCCCTAAAGGCGAGCTGCTGATCAATGCTAGACATCATCATGTACGACATGCTTTGGCGACATCGTTAAAAACTTTAAATTGGGAGATTCATGAGGAAGTACATTGTGTATCATCAGATGGTTCTTTTAGACGGGCAGACATTATTGCTATTAACGGACGCTTAAAACGGGCTCGTGTTCTTGACCCTACTATCCGTTTCGAAAGAAACCTAAATCAGGCCACCGAAGTTGATATTGAGAAGAAGTCTATATATGAACGTTGTCTGCCGTATCTTTCTCAAAAGTACAACGTCCCTCTTAAACAATGGTCCGTCATTGGTTTGCTGTTTGGCAGTAGAGGTTCAATCACAAAATTCACGTGGAATTATCTTAAGGAACTTCACATTCCTTTTGATTATGTAATGTCTATTCTTATAAATATTACCAAGGATTCTCTTCAAATATTACATCATCATCTCTATTTCAATTAATCAACTTACACTGGTGGCCATAATTCTGGAAACTTTTTGTTTTTGTAATGAAGTATTATATCATCTGTATTTATTCACAGATTTATACATTTTAAAATATTACTCATGACTGATTCGTCAATTATGGAGTTTTAATAAAGTTATTTTATTAAATTCTTAATATTTGAACAATAAGTAGTCATTTTGTGGGGAATTATATTCTTATCGTTTAAGATCTAAATATTAATTTCAGAGTTCATTATAATTTCCCATGATTTATTGTAATAAAAATTTGTCCACTGTTGATTTTAAGATTATTTTAGATCATTAGGAGCATTTTTGAGCTCTGTTAGCATGAAATATGGACATTATTAGTGTGTTTCTATCATTAGTCTAACAAAATTTCGTCCGGTTATCACCTGATTGCTTTACCACAAACTTTATTGATAATAATTTTATCACAATGGCTCCGAAAGGACTGAACACCTTCTAATCGAAGTAGGGCAGTCATACTTCGAGAAAAAGGCTACACATTCAAGGAAATTGCAAGGAAGCTTGGTAATGATGTTACAGTGTCTGGCGTCCAGAAAGTATGACTGAGGTTGAAATCCACAAAATCTTGTAAAACAGCACCTAGGACTGGTAGAAAACCTAAAGTAAGTCCATGAGATGTGAGGCAGATTTGTCGATTGGCATTGAAAGATGGAATGAAATATTCTAAAGAGGTACAGGAAGATTTACACAGCAGTGGATGTAATATTTCTGCGAGAACTCTTCAAACGAAGTTATTCCACATTGAACTGAAAGCAAGAGCACTCAGAAAAAAGCCATTTCTCAACAAAAGACAACTAGAAAATCGTGTAAATTGGTGCAAAAATCATCAATCATGGACCAATGATGACTGTGCGAAAGTGATATGGAGCGATGAAACAAGGATTTCTATATTTGGAAGTGAAGGAATCAAATACATTCGTAGACGAAATGAAGCTTTGAATTTTGAGTGCCTCATCGCAACATGAAACATCCTGTTGCTGTCATGATCTGGGATGCATATCCAGGAATGGAGTAGGAAGACTTCAGATTTTTCAAGGAAACTTGAACACGGAAAAATGCAGAAAAGATATGCTGGAAGTGAAATTGATATTATCCATTCCTGTCTTACACCCAAATTGTGATGATTTTGTATTTCAACAAGATGGTGATCCATGCCATAGTGCCAAGAGTGTTATGCAATGGTTTCAACAGAAAAACATTAAGGTGATAAAGTAACCTGGGAATAGTCCTTACCTTAATCCAATTGAAAACTTGTGGTCAAGGTTAAAAAATTTGGTGTCTAAAAAAATTCTAGCAGCAAAACTCAATTTATTGATGCCACTATCCACAGCTGGTTTCGGATCATCAGCAAGGAAGAACTGAAACGTCTTGTGGACTCAATGTCCCGCAGAATTGGTGCCTTCACTAAAAATAAAGGTTATCCCACAAAGTACCAACTGTTTACAGAGTGAATGAAAAAATAACACGAAACAGTTTCTAACTGTTAATGTATAAATATATGTTTTCTCATACATATTATGATATAAAGTCACGTATTTTCCATAAAATTAGATTAGACAATGTTTGAATGTTTGTTTGATGCTTTCAGTCATGAGTAACATTTTAAACTGTATTAATGTGTGAATAAAAACAGATGTAATGACAATTCAATACAAACACAAAAAGTTTCCAGAATTATGGCCACCAGTGTATATTTGCCTTCAACAATTAACTTTCTTTTTTCTTTAATGTATCACATCACATTATTGTACATGTTCATTGTATTCAGGACCCTTGTGGTCACTTAAAATTCTTTGAGCTGATGTCTATAATTTAGAAAGGTATTATTACTTTTTGCTGGTTGAGTGGAAGAGAAGGCCTTACGGCCTTAACTCTGCCAGCTAAAATAAATCATTATTATTATTATTATTATTATTATTATTATTATTATTATTATACTCTTCCACGTCTAGTTACATGAAAGACACTATTAGTCAAATAATAATCGGAATTTGAAACTTGTTATTGAAATAAGACACAGCGTATATTTAAATTTTCATATGCACATTATAACTCATAATTTTCTTATTCTGTGTGTATGTGCCTTATTCTATTCTGTTCGTCAATTTCTATGCCATATGGGTTCCAATGGTAACTCATTCTTCTTTTAATTAGCTGATTTTCATTAGTACAGCCAATTGACTGTGTAGTTGATAAAAGTAAATCAAAACCTATTAAAGTGTGCACCAGAAAACAGGAACGTGCTGGCTAGTAATGTAATGCGAGCGGGTTCCATGTTGCACAGAACACGATTCTAATTGGACGGGACATAGTACCATGCTGTAAAATGGAGATTACACTCTATAAGCCCTGTATAATTGCTGTAACTTTCAACAGCGGCTGGACTCTACATTTTTTATTGGAAATGTAACGATTCCAAATTATCCACTGACACAATTACCGCACAAAACTGCCCTCATGTCGGTTTGCATTTCTGTCCTGAAGGGCTATCCAAACGCGCGACCTCAAATAGAAGTACTTCCTTGACTTGTTCTAACCAAGCAGGAAACCAATTATGATTATTCAGAAGAGGAAGCGTAGCTTGGAATTTTCCGTTACCGATGACGTGAAAAAACAACATCAACACTTTTCGGAGGCTGGCTTAACTTCATTCTCACGTGGACGAAAGTTGGAGAAGAATATCCCACTCGCTAGAGCAGGCATGTCAAAACCCTGCACATTGTGCAGTCGCGCACATTGTGCAGTAGTCTCTGTGCGATGTGCACTCTCTATTCCCCTACCTGGAGGGAGTGAATCGCCTTGGAGGGGAGCGCGACAGGGCTATACAATACCTGCAGCAGCTTTTGTTTCAGTAACACAGTTTCAGTACGAGTGCCGATTTGGCTGTGTCTGTGAATGAGTTATGATAAATAAAGTGAGGAGTTCACAGATAACGGAGAAGAGAAATTACGAATCATATAACATAGTTGTTATGTTTTCCTCAGCCAACAGCAATAATTATTTTAAAATGAAAGGCTTTCATCAGCCTATGTCGAGGTAATAGTGCTGTGAGGTGACAATTTAGATCAGATTAGTAAAGTTCTCAAAATATTATATTGCCAGCGCTCATTTCTTAATCATTACTCTCACGGAAAAACGTACTTGACAATGGCGTTGATTCGGAGTCTGTACTAACACAGCCATCAAAGGTTAGACGACTTACGATTTTCATTTCATAAACTGGTAAGTGATGAGAATATAGTGAGGAATACACGTGAGGCTCTTGAGGTTGTAAGGAGAGAAGAAAACAACTATTTGCAAGGTGGAAAATTTTTCTGGAAAAATACATAATGTCAAATTTTCCATCTCACGTCACAATATTAATTCAATCTATATATATATATATATATATATATATATATATATATATATATATAATTTGAACTGGTAATGGAAATTACGGGCAAACGGCTGGACGGATTTTAATAGATGACCCCTCATTTTGAAGCTTGGAACTCAAAGTTTTTCGGAATAATAGTAGTTTTCAGTGAAATCTCAATTTTTAAACATAATTTTCCTATTTTCCAAAATCCATCTGTCGTCAGTTTTGAGAACTAGCTAATAGCATTCAAGGCCGACTTGATATTCCCTTCGCTTTTTTGTAAAGGAGTAGCGAAGCGAGCATCAAGTCGGCCGTGTTGCATTTCAGAATAAAACAAAACACACACTACAGTAAACAATATTACACGAAGACCATGATCTGCAAGAATGCTGACATATTTAGAGCTCAAATTAAATTGGTCATTAAAAACTTAACTTACTAAAAATAATTTACAGGTTCGATTCTGTGGTGTGTAATTTTCTGGGTACAGCCGTGTATTGGATATTAAAAACTACAAAACTTGAGGTGGTTTGATGACATTATTACCATTAGAAGTGAAATATTATTGCAGTTAATGCCATGATGTGACTATTTTTCATTAATTATACATATTAATCCTATATTGATGATATGAAAGTGAAACATTTTGGGATTATATAAGTAGATGTAGAGAATAACTTGAATTAGATTTTGATTTCTATATTTTACTGAGTGGCGGCTATATAGTATATGTTACTGAAAGCTATAACACTTACGTAAGATAATAATATTATTAAAAATCAAATATTTTTATAATTATTAATCAAGTGGGGTTGGGTCTTTTTCATATATTAATGGCAGTGTGGTGTAGATATTTATATGCGTGGTTCTCTTCAGTATTGGCTCGAGAGAGAGTATCTTTCATTGTTATGGAAGCAAATAACTTTCCGAATGTCTGGTATTCTTCATTGAAAATAAATCTGAAAAATGTTTATTTGAACGTCTAATGAACTTAGTTTGCAGCATTTGCTGCACAAGCCACTAGTATACTTATATTAATAAATATTTAAATCTGACATAAAGCGAATATCGTCGCTTCACAGTTTGTGAACTACACTTTTAATTTCTTTGAGTAACGCTCCAAACTTTTCGATACTTGCTCTTAACGTTTTCAAATAAACTATATGTGAATTTAAATTCTAAGCTTAATTTATATTTATTAATATTAATATTAATTTATATTGGCATAAAGGAAAGAAATAATTTCAGTGTAAAAACTTCACAAAGTCCTACTGCATGTAATTAATTGGGAGTATAATATTTTCTTCAGCATTAGTGTACCAATGGTCACATTAAACAATAATGCTTGACGAACAATGAAAGAGTACGGTCTATTACTTTAAAATAATTAGTACCTACTATGTAAAATGAAATACTTGTTCACTTCTTGTTGTTTCGAAATTACTGCAATTTTTTTCTTCAAATACTGTATAAAAATCATATTAATAAATTATGCTTTACAAACCACTATTTTGTCAGGTATAACTGAATAAGCCTAAAGTTTCTTGTATTACAATTGTCAAATATAGACACTGATAATAACCGTGTTTTTTTCCTTCTGCTAAAGCGTGTTTATAATGCCCAAATGCCTATTTAATCCAACCCTAGAAGCGCAGAATAGATTATTGTACACCCCTTCAGCTAAGAACGGGTAAGAGCAACGCCTGATTGATGCAACCTGCACAGATCCGTGCACATAACTGCACATTTAGAGTCTGATTTCTGACATGCCTGCGCTAGAGTCATAACAGAGCTGAGAGTCCTTTAACCTGAGCGGTGCAGTAAACGACGCAGCGACTATATTTCTAGAGAAAAGAAGGAGACAGAGAATACCGTTACGATCGCATTCGAAAGCAGTGCTCGCGTGTATACAGGTACAATCAGGTGAAAAATCTTCTAGCAGGTCAATGAACAAAGTTTCCAGTGTACTAAATTTTTCATTATTGAGCAACATTTGCATTGTAATTTAACACAATAAACTTCATATAACTTTGAAAAGTAATTAAATAAAATACATAAATATATTAGGGTAGACCAGGGTAATTGTAAACACTTTTCACTGATTTAAAATATATTTCAACATTACACAACCCTCAGTAACGGTAAGCATGAAAAAGAAACATGGTGTTATTTTTAGATCTTTCTTTTCCCTGAAAAATAGCTTTAAAATAATAACGTTGACATTTCTCATCTTTTAATTGCTAGTTTACATTTACCCCTTTGAGAGGGGGTAATTGTAAACACCAATTTTCGGCTATCAGACACTGAAATTTTTTGTTCTGTTTCAGAAGTAAGAGCTGTACTCCTTCCAACTCCAATTTTGGTTACTGGTACATTTTGTCCCTTTAACCTATGATATATGACGATATAGGAACTCAATACCTCTCCTGAGCTTCATGATAATTTTAGTTACTATTTTTCACACCTGTGACAACCCTCTCTAAATCCTACAGTGTAGTTGGGTGGGGGTCTCTTTGATTACTGAAAAGTACGAAATGTAACCATAGTAAAACATGTCGTCAATGTAAACACGTCATAATTATTATGAGAGATCTCAAAACCATTGCAATAAATGTTAACTACTATACCTTACTCATAAAAACAACAAATTCTTACAAAAATAACACTGTACGTTTACTTACAATGCTAAAACTGAAGATGAAGCAAAATTCTTTGTCAACTTTTTTTGTAGACTCTTACAAAACATTCGTTCACAACTAAGCAGCTACTCCTATTCGGCATCAAACTGCTTTGCAGGTTAGCCAACATGTTAATTTAAATATTCCCCCGAATTAAAATTTTTATATTGACAGTTTTGTATTTCTCAAACAATTATTTACAATTATTAACCCCGGTTCACAATTACCCTCATCTACCCTACACTTCTATGAATAACAAAAAACTAGTAATTACAGTTTGACATAAATAAAATGTACTTCTATGCATAACATATACCAGTATATGGTTCACTGATCTTTATGACAATAAATTACAATATACAGGGTTAGTTAAAAGTCACGCACCACCTAAATAGCATTTGAAGCTTGTGGTTCAGTAACATGAAACTTGGTATGTGGGGATAACCATATGCTAAGAACTCAATAATGGTATTACCGAGTTTTTTGTACTTCCGGTTTAGCCGGAAGTAACTCCAACTCTCTTATTTTAAATGGAGCAACCAATGTATATTTTTATTTCTGAATAAAGCTCATTAAGAGCTTTTCAAAAAGTACCCACACTTGATACTTCTGTACAAATTCAGTGTTGCTAAATAAAAATGGAAGTGGTGCAAGATACAGTATTCCTAAAGCCTCGTTAAATCATTCCTTAAATGGTTTCTATGATCGAGTGACACATTGTAAAGCAGCTGAGGGCTACCAATTTGAACACACAATTTAGAAGGTGAGCTAGCTTTGTTTTGTTTTTGTTAAGGAAGGAGTATTTTATTATTTTAATATTCGATACACTTTTCTGTTTTCTTGACTTAGCAACACTGAATTTGTATAGAAGTATCGAGTGTGGGTACTTTTTGAAAAGCTCTTAATGAGCACTATTCAAAAATAAATATATATATACTGTATATATATATACATATTGGGTGTTCCATTTAAAATAAGGGAGTTGGAGTTACTTCCGGTTAAACCGAAAATAGAAAAAACTCGGTAATACCATTATTGAGTTCTTAGTATATGGTTATCCTCACATACCAAGTTTCATGTCACTGAACCGTATGCTTCAAAAGTTATTTAGGTGCTGCGGGACTTTTAACTAACCCTGTATATTCTGATTGTATCAAAAGAAAAAGAGGTGTAGTCGGGTGAAAAGTCTTGTTGGGTACTTGTACTCCGTGAGGTAGACGGGAGTTCTTCCTGCTGTATTTTAACATGAATTTTCATATGTTCACTATGTCTTCTTGAATTAGAATGTGATCGAACGAAGTTTATTTTTTTTTTTCCTCTCTTATTTCCACATTATATACTTTACAAAATATATTACATCCTTTCACAAGAAAGTACTCGCAGCCAAATGTGTTTACCAATATTTGTTGCTTGTTGTGTTTTCTTATTTTCGGCATATTTCTGAACAACGTAAGACTACGTTCTGACAAGCTCTTGCGCTTGTAGTAAATTAAATGTTCATGTACTTGTGCAAGGAAAAGAAATCTTCAAGGAACAACTTCCTTTGATATCGTATTCTCGTTGCGAGTGTACGCTCGTAACTCTATACGTCAGACTACATATATAGTCCAGACATCACTAACCTATTTTCAATGTTTTGGTTAAAGGAATCTCAGTTCTGTTAATATCAATACATAATTCAGTTGTGTTGCGTTGTAATTTTAATACAACACTATATTGAGATAAGTATAATAAAATAAAATAATATAACTTATAGACTTACTTGGTATGAAACATGCACGTGGCTAATGGACAGATTTTTATTAAAATGCTCAAGAGAGAAAATAGTATGGTAGCGACTCAGGAGTATGTATTTTAACTTCAAATACATTCTTAAAAATTTTAAGTAGGGTATATATTTCAAAGTGATATTCTGTTTTCGGAATTTATACTAATCATTTCACGTGATCAAACAAAATACACTTTTAGGTTAGGTCTCGTAAATCGTAAACTGTTTAGTTAAAACAATGAATTTCAAGTTGTCAGACAAAGTACATTTTAATATTAGATCATACTAATCTACTAATTACCAACATAATGTGCGAGAGGTTCAGGAGGAAAATATATTCTTTCAAAAATTATTATTGTACCATTTAGAAAACACTTCCCAACATAAAGATGAGATATGGCAAATAAGTAAATAAGCAAGGCAATGTTATTGTTAATACTATAATAATAATAATAATAATAATAATAATAATAATAATAATAATAATAATAATAATAATAATAATAATAATAATAATAATAATAATAATAATAATAATAATAATAATAATAATAATGGCTAGGATTTTGATGACCTATAAATCATTAAAAAATGTCCTAAAAACAATGCATTTATGACCTAAAAATCTTTCAAAAATGCCCTTAAAATGCCCTAAAATTGATCTTATATTCTAAAATTGGCTTAGTAGGAAAAGGAGTTTTGTTCTACTTAATATTTAGACTAGTAATTAAATTAAATTCTAGTACCAACATTTAAGTTTATTTAATTTTACGTATTTTTTTCTAAGTGGTACACTTTATTTAATTATTTTACCTGATGTAGTTTCCATGTAGCCCAACACAAGGCCACTCTTATCCGGAATCAGCAAGTACAGAGGAGTCTGTATTGAAGGGATGATTGGACTGATTCATTACATGGGGTGTACTACGTTAAAAGGACAATATTTGTGTAGAAAAACGATTAAAATATTATACAAAATAATGGGTATTAGCCACCGGCGTAGCTCGGTCGGTTAAGGCGCTTGTCTGCCGATCCGGAGTTGCGCTCGGGCGCGGGTTCGATTCCCGCTGGGGCTGATTATCTGGTTGGGTTTTTTCCGAGGTTTTTCCCAACCGTAAGGCAAATGTCAGGTAATCTATGACGAATCCTCGGCCTCATCTCGCCAAATATCATATCACTATCATCAACTCCATCTACTCTAAATAGCCTCGTAGTTGGTACAGCGTCGTTAAATAACCAAGTAAAAAATAAAGGTTATTAATTGACAAAATATGTAGACAAAATATCAAAGAAAATAAACATTATTTTATATTAATAATGGGGGATATGTGGCCAAAATTAAATGAAAGTGCCTCAAAAATGTCTCAATAACACAAAAGATGCTCTTATGAGTTGAAACAGGCAAAAAATGCAAATAAAAAATGCCCTAACAAATATGTTCGAAAACACTCAGTTTATCAGATGACATATAAATACTAAAGCGGCTATGTTTCTGGCTTACTAGAAAAAAGATGCAATTTCATCAAAATCCTACCCTAATAATAATAATAATAATAATAATAATAATAATAATAATAATAATAATAATAATAATAATAATAATAATAATAATAAAACGATTAGGGAAAACACGGGAATTTTACTGGAAGCAAGTAAAGAGATAGGTTTGGAAGTAAATCCAGAAAAGACAAAGTATATGATTATGTCTCGTGACGAGAATATTGTACGAAATGGAAATATAAAAATTGGAAATTTATCTTTTGAAGAGGTGGAGAAGTTCAAATATCTGGGAGCAACATTAACAAATATAAATGATACTCGGGAGGAAATTAAACACAGAAAAATATGGGAAATGCCTATATATATATAATATTAAAAACAAAATTAAAACAACGAAATAAAGCCATAATAGATATTAAGATTTCACCCAAAAATAATAAAATAGCCTCCAAAAAAACTCTTAACTCCAGTCTGCTGTCGAAAAATCTGAAAGTTAGAATTTATAAAACAGTTATAGCCTATTACCGGTTGTTCTGTATGGTTGTGAAACTTGGACTCTCACTTTGAGAGAGGAACAGAGATTAAGGGTGTTTGAGAATAAAGTGCTTAGGAAAATATTTGGCGCTAAGAGGGATGAAGTTACAGGAGAATGGAGAAAGTTACACAACACAGAACTGCACTAATTGTATTCTTCACCTGACATAATTAGGAACATTAAATCCAGACGTTTGAGATGGGCAGGGCATGTAGCACGTACGGTCGAATCCAGAAATGCATATAGAGTGTTAGTTGAGAGACCGGAGGAAAAAGACCTTTAGGGAGGCCGAGATGTAGATGGGAAGATAATATTAAGATGGATTTGAGGGAGGTGGGATATGACGATAGAGAATGGATTAATCTTGCTCAGGATAGGGACCAATGGCGGGCTTATGTGAGGGCGACAATGAACCTCCGGCTTCCTTAAAAGCCAGTAAGTAAGTAAGGTATTATTAGCCTATTTCAGTACATGGCATTGTGACGTTACCCTCTTTGGTGATATCTGGTATTTGTTTGCAACACTGAAGACACTGCCGAATTAGCCTTTTAGGAACTGCTCTTACGTGATCCTCACTATACTCTGAGAATTTCCCGTTGATTTCCAACGGGCTCTGCCAGTTGTTATTACCGCCTATAACCGATACACATTGATTTAATTCCACTGTAATGTAATTTCACGCTCATATTTCTGACACGTGCCCGATTCTTCTGCTTCAATTCAGCAGATATATTGGTGTTCAGACACGACAGAAAAATGCGTAGATGTGTGTTTACTATTGCGTGCACGTGGGGGGAACGCAGGCGATGGACCACGTGTGTTCAGAATAGTACGTATAAGCTGGCGGCAATTCTACTAGCAGTTTCCGGGACGAGACTTTGCACTTAAAAACCTACCCCAACCTAACACGTATCCTTCCCCCTCCCCAAAACTTCCCTCCCCTCCTCACAGGCTCGAATCCCTCCCTCTCTGCCACTGCGCTTTCAACTCAATAAATTTTATCCGTTCTACTTAAATCTCTTTCCACTTAAAAAAGAAAAGATCCACGTTCATTGTAAAAATTTCCATTTTAACACTTTCTAGAAGCGAGGCTGCTTGTAATATAAAACTTGAATTAGGTTGTTTATAGGCCGCGATAAGCTGGAGAATAAAAAGCTGTAGAACAAAAAGATGTTTTTCCCAGCACTCTTTTCTTTAATATTGCAAAAGTAATGGGCGTATGAGATGGTGGATACTATGGGTTGCGTACAAAGGGTCCCCTTTATCTACACAATTACGGCTCCTGGATTCCAGAAAGAAGAAGGAATCAAGTAACATTTGATGCCGATATAGTTATTCTTTTATTAGTCAGTTATTTCTATCGAAATTGGTCTTTTAAGTACAGAATCCATTCAAATATGGTGAAATGATACGGTGATAATGGGGCAATGTGAAATTAGAAAGATGAAATAGCGGAAGTACAGTATTTCTATAAAATATGTTCCACAGTTCCTTCTTTCATAATAATCATAAAAACCTGCAGAAAAGTACATCATATTATCCCTGTGCTAAAAAGAATAAATGAATTGAATTTTATCAAAAGAGCGTAAGTCTTCATTTCTGACATTTTTGCCTTTATCATAGTTTCGAAAGTATACCATTAGATAAACCCATTGTTTTTGTTTGAAAAGACGTCAATAACATTGTTCGTTGGCTTGTTAGAGGCAAGTCAAAATAAACATTTGTTTTAAATTCGCGGTAGTCATTAACACGTCCCGTTTTAAAACTATCCAATTGGCAATGGTTGTTGAGTGGGAACACTTCAACAGCTGAAAACAGAAAAAATATTACTCAAGGACTGCTGTTTCTGAAGAAAAAAGGAACACACAATGAAGTGAATCAGGTTTGCAATCTGTGGTCTATTCCACTTTGAATATACATATGACAGAGTTGGATACATCAAAGGATCTAGTAATATCAATGAATTAGTACGTTACAAATTCTTCATGGCATGTTGTCAGTTGCTTTGAATCAGATTTTGTTTTTCAATTTTTAACTAAAAATGATATCATTCTTACGCCTATCACAAAAATTGTCACAAATCATACGACTTTAGGAACTTGATTCTTTACAGTTTAATTATGCATCCTAATGTACAGTCTTGAAGAATTTACAAGAGTGGCGTGATTTGTAACAATTGTTATGATAAATGCGTAAGAAAATGTAGTTTTGTAGTTAAAAATCGAAATATATATCTACGAAGCAACTATGGAATTCACAACACATTTTTAGCTTGAGAATACTAGCTAATTAAAGAAATGGTACTCCTGAATAGTTCATTCTTCATCTGTAATATTCTTTTACCCTTAAAACTCAAGAATTATGATATTTTACAAACAATTTCAAATTGGTGTAACACTAAAATTATTGAGATTAGGACAAATGTTTATAAATTACATTATTTGCTTAGAATATTTTCAGAAATAAGCTCCGTAAGGGACGGTAAATCCTCGTGAATCACCCTGTATATTAATTTAGTTCGTATGCAATATGCATGTTGCATATACATCGGGGCTCTAGTCAACAGCAAAAACTACAATAATTGTGTTATTTGTTTCTCGCAGATAATAATAAAATGAAGGTAGAGAAGAAGTCCTAGCACACTGTTTTGAGGAACATCTGATCTGATGTGATTAAAGGATCAAAGTTCATTTACATACTTCACTTGGAAGTAGCGGTCGCTAAAATATCAAGTTAGTAATAAAGATTTCCACAAGCAATCCGGTAGAAAAATATGAATTAGATCCAAAGTCAAGAAACTAGTAAAAGTTTCTTAAATTAAAAAACTCTGACAGAAAAATGTTTGTGACAAACTGCATTCCTTTCATTAATTTCCACGTCAGAGAAACGAATACGAATGTAAAAAGAATTTTGTAGCAATGCGCAGAATGTCCTTCGTGTCTCTCCAAGCCATGTGACATCGAGAGTATTAATCTCGCTTCTCACTGGCATCGACCTCGGGACATCCAGTCCATCAGCTGTCGCACCATCTATAGCAGCTATTAAATGTCATGCAAGCTCTCGAGGTCTCTTCTTTACGACCGAGTAGAAGTGTTCTTCAACTTTATGAATAAAGTTTAAAAATAAAACTAACATTGCTACATTACATAGAATTACAGCACTTTATATCAAGCACTGCGCTCTTTATTGTGAAAGAGGTTATCTCCATGGTTACGAGGCAAGTTGGCATGTCGAGCAAGCTATGCCTTTCGCTCGTACATGAATCCACACTATCAAATTTTAGGATCCACCTTGGGAGCAATTCTCATTGACGGTCTTAAAGGTACAACTCCTCCATTTCATAATTGCTCTAACACGATTACATCTAATCCCTAAATCGGTAATACAAAATACAAATCCACCGAGAAGTTAGGTCACATTAGGAGTTCTTTATGACGTAATAAAACGAACATCTTATTGAGAATCCTCGTCTGACTTCAAAATCCGTGACCTAGACTCAAGAGTCCTATTCTTATTCCTCTTCGCGTATTACAACGGAAAACATGTTGCATTTCCAATATATTTTGATCTCACTTTCTTGGTTGACCAAAATATTTATTCCGCGGATTTATAACTAAGAGCTTATTCGAAAGTCTATTTGTAATCTATTTTCAACGTAAATACAGGGTGATCCGTTTGGGTATGGATACAATAAGATCACCGCAAAACATTTACTACTTAATAAACATACAATAAATATATATATATATACATATATATACATATATATACATATATATATATATATACATATATATATACATACATATATATACATACATATATATATATATATGTAAAACACAGTTATATGAACACTTTGCAAATGATGATAATTAAGATTGGTAAAATTCAGACATGTTTCGGAGGGTGCCTCTCCATCCTCAGTGACATTACCACGACGATGGTTCAGGTGTTCGACCGCGATGTAGCGTGGCTTAAAGGACTTAACTTTATTTGTTGAAATTTTGTGCATACAACACTGAAAGATGGGAGATTCCTCAGAGCTCAACGTGACCCCCATGGCGCACCCTGCACATCTCATAACGGTGACGCAATTCAGCCCATGTCCGATGTAACATAAGAGGGGTGATTTGTTGAAAAATTTAAGTAATTTTTACTATTAGATCATCAATGTTCCTGGGTTTCTGTGAATAGACAATGTCTTTAACAAAACCCCATACGAAGAAGTCAGGAGGGGTTAGATCTGGGGAGTTTGGGGACCAAGCTAAGAGATAACTGCTTCTCATTCTGGGTTTCGCCTGCGACTTCTTGCATTTTTTTCAACACAGAATCTGTTTCTATGAATGTTAAGGTTAAGTTGGTTTGGCCATGTTAAAAGAACAGAAGACCAGAGGCTAGTGAGAGGTATATATAAATGGAAACCCCTGGGAACTAGAGCAGTAGGTAGATCGAAAAGCCGCTGGGAAGATGATATTGTGTTAATGATTTGAGGAAGCTAAGAATCACGGATTGGATCGTACAGAATAGAAGTTCCTGGAAAAAAAATTGTTGAGAAGGCCAAGACATTCAATTTTGAAGTTGTAGTGCCTTGAGAAGAAGAAGAAGAAGAAGAAGAAGAAGAAGAAGAAGAAGAAGAAGAAGAAGAAGAAGAAGAAGAAGAAGAAGTAATTTAGGCCAAAGAATATATAACAAATTTATATTTCAATATCCTAATCTTGTCAATTCTAATAGTTCTAGTATTAAATTTAAAAAAGTTATTTATGGATTTTATAAAAATTGAAAAATTGTAAATTTTAATTTATATATTCTTCTTGCACAGGACCGATGGCGGGCTTATGTGAGGGCGGCAATGAACCTTCGGGTTCCTTAAAAGCCATTTGTAAGTATGTAAGTAAGTAATATTCTTATTGCGTAGTAGACATAAGACATATTGTCAAGTTCTACTGTTTCAGGGGCGAGCTAAATCTTTTCTTAATATTTGAGGAGAAAAATTCGCTCCGGCGCCCGGGATCGAACCCGGGTCCTTGTTCTACGTACCAAGCGCTCTGACCACTGAGCTACGCCGAATTCAATCCCCAAATATTAACTGTCAATATTACAGATATTATTCTGTAGGACAAATTAATAAATCTATAATATTCTCATAGCTGCAGTGCATATGTCTGTACAGATTACTGTGCACTTAACTGCGGAATCCCGGCCAAACAAGTCACTCAGCTGAGTGCGCTCATAATATAATGGCAGTTGACATTGGACATATACGTCAACATGTATGCCTAACTTGAAGTCAGGCCACAAAGGGAAACATTGAAGGAGGAGGGTTCGGTCCGGTACTGTGGATTGGATTCGGCGTAGCTCAGTGGTCAGAGCGCTTGGTACGTAGAACCAAGGACACAGGTTCGATCCCCGGCTCCGGAGGGAATTTTTCTCCTCAAATATTAACTGTCAATATTACAGATATTATACTGTAAGACAAATTAATAAATCTATAATAAAGTTTTTCTGTTTAAATTATATTTTATGTTACAATTATTAGCAAAATAAATAAATAAATAAATTTAGAAAACACCTCCGAACATAAAGATGAGATGTAGTAAATAAATAAGCAAGACATCGTTATTGTTAATAATATATTATTATTATTATTATTATTATTATTATTATTATTATTATTCCCAAGAAACTAGTTCGATTAATTAAAATGTGTCTCAGTGAAACATACAGCAGAGTCCGTATAGGTCAGTTTCTATCTTATGCTTTTCCAATTCACTGCGGACTAAAGCAGGGAGATGCACTATCACCTTTACTTTTTAACTTCGCTCTAGAATATGCCATTAGGAAAGTTCAGGATAACAGGCAGGGTTTGGAATTGAACGGGTTACATCAGCTTCTTGTCTATGCGGATGACGTGAATATGTTAGGAGAAAATACACAAACGATTAGGGAAAACACGGAACTTTTACTTGAAGCAGTAAAGCGATCGGTTTGGAAGTAAATACCGAAAAGACAAAGTATATGATTATGTCTCGTGACCAGAATATTGTACGAAATGGAAATATAAAAATTGGAGATTTATCCTTCGAAGAGGTAGAAAAATTCAAATATCTTGGAGCAACAGTAACAAATATAAATGACACTCGCGAGGAAATTAAACGCAGAATAAATATGGGAAATGCCTGTTATTATTCGGTTGAGAAGCTCTTATCATCCAGTCTGCTGTCCAAAAATCTGAAAGTTAGAATTTATAAAACAGTTATATTACCGATTCTTCTTTATGGTTGTGAAACTTGGACTCTCACTTTGAGAGAGGCTCATAGGTTAAGGGTGTTTGAGAATAAGGTGCTTAGGAAAATATTTGGGGCTAAGAGGGATAAAGTTACACAACACAGAACTGCACGCATTGTATTCTTCACCTGACATAATTAATTAGGAACATTAAATCCAGAAGTTTGAGATGGGCAGGGCATGTAGCACGTATGGGCGAATCCAGAAATGCATATAGAGTGTTAGTTGGGAGGCCGGAGGGAAAAATACCTTTAGGGAGGCCGAGACGTAGATGGGAGGATAATATTAAAATGGATTTGAGGTAGGTGGGATATGATGATAGAGACTGGATTGCTCAGGATAGGGACCTATGACGGGTTTAAGTGAGGGCGGCAATGAACCTCCGGGTTCTTTAAAAGCCGGTCAGTATGTATGTATTATTATTATTATTATTATTATTATTATTATTATTATTATTATTATTATTATTATTATTGTACATGGCATTGTGATTTTACCCCATTTGGTGACATCTGGTATTGGTTGGCAACACTGAAGAGACGGCCAAATTGGCCTTTTTAGGAACTGCTCTTACGTGATCCTCACTATAGTTGGTAATCAAATCCTGTTCGTTTTCATAAATGCCCTCAAAATGATTTAGTTGATGGAGTGTGCGAATCTGCAAGACAGACGGATATGACGACATTTGCACGCACACACAAGCTAATATCCGCTATCAGCCGTAGTTGTAATACAGATGCGAATGTTAATCGAACGAGTTGGTCCATAATGCTATTGCCGTCGTTAACCTATCCCAAGCCGCAACTAGTGTAATTGTTAATGAGGTAGTGCAACTGCCGTTGTTACCTGACACCCCAATTATCATTAGCCCCGAGCCAAACTGCCTCCCACATCCATTACGCCCAAGCTTGATTTTATTTACAGCCTTCACGATAAACCGATTTACACGGGTGCAATTTGTTTATTAAGTGCCGAAAAGTTGCCACCCGATTTGTTTTTCCAAGTGCAATGGGGAAGGTTTTACAAGGATAATTGAGGTTAAAGCTGACTGCAATGTACATTACTGCGGTTTCAAAATAAAGTAGCTACAGATAGACGGCGTAAGTGACTACAACTTGCTCCAAAACGAAGTCGTGACTGCGAGCCAAACGTACAAATACAACACCTGAATGAGCGCTTGAAGTAGATACAATTACACTGACATTTTCAATAGTGGATACATTACTGGAACATAAGGTTTCTGCAGTTAGAAAGTGCCCATTATTAACTGTAGGGTATATTGATTTAACATTAGACATATAGGAAAGTAACCATCAGTTAAACGTATTACATAATTATTTTGTACAGATTAATAATTTAAATCCGTTTTAGGCGTAACAGATCGACTATTGATCAGATTTTTTGTATTCGACAGATATTGGAGAAAAAATGGGAGTATAAGGGTACAGTACATAAGTTATTCATAGATTTCAAAAAGGGGTATGACTCGGTTACGAGAGAAGTTTTATATAATAAATAGAGTGTTAGTTGTGAGGCCGGAGGGAAAAAGACCTTTGGGGAGGCCGAGACGTAGGTGGGAAGATAATATTAAAATGGATTTGAGGGAGGTGGGATATGATGGTAGAGACTGGATTAATCTTGCTCAGGATAGGGACCAATGGCGGGCTTATGTGAGGGCGACAATGAACCTCCGGGTTCCTTAAAAGACAGTAAATAAGTAAGTAAGTAATAATGTAAATCCGAAAAGATAAAGTGTATGATTATGTCTCGTGACGAGAATATTGCACGAAATGGAAATATAAAAATTGGAAATTTATCCTATGAAGAGGTGGAAAAATTCAAATACCTGGGAGCAACAGTAACAAATATAAAAGCTAGTTACTTACTTACAAATGGCTTTTAAGGAACCTGGAGGTTCATTGCCGTCCTCACATAAGCCAGCCATTGGTCCCTATCCTGAGCAAGATTAATCCATTCTCTATCATCATATTCCACCTCCCTAAAATCCATTTTAATATTATCTTCCCATCTACGTCTCGGCCTCCCTAAAGGTCTTATCCCCTCAGGCCTCCCATCTAACACTCTATAAGCATTTCTGGATTCGCCCATATGTGCTATATGCCCTGCCCATCTCAAACGTCTGGATTTAATGTTCCTAATTATGTCAGGTGAAGAATACAATGTTGTGTAACTTTCTCCATTCTCCTGTAACTTCATCCCCCTTAGCCCCAAATATTTTCCTAAGCACCTTATTCTCAAACATCCTTAACCTATGTTCCTATATAAACGATACTCGGGAGGAAATTAAACACAGAATAAATATGGGAAATGCCTGTTATTATTCGGTTGAGAAGCATTTATCATCCAGTATGCTGTCAAAAAATCTGAAAGTTAGGATTTATAAAACAGTTATACTACTGGTTGTTCTTTATGGTTGTGAAACTAGAACTCTCACTTTGAGAGAGGAACATAGGTTGAAGGTGTTTGAGAATAAGGTGCTTCGGAAAATATTTGGGGCTAAGAGGGATGAAGTTACAGGAGAATGGAGAAAGTTACACAACACATAACTGCACGCATTGTATTCTTCATCTGACTTAATTAGGAACATTAAATCCAGATGTTTGAGATGGGCTGGGCATGTAGCACGTATGGGCGAATCCAGAAATGCATATAGAGTGTTAGTTGGGAGGCAGATTAATAATGTAAATCCCGAAAAGACAAAGTATATGATTATGTCTCGTGACCAGAATATTATACGAAATGGAAGTATAAAAATTGGAAATTTATCCTTTGAATAGGTGGAAAAATTCAAATATCTGGGCGCAACAGTAACAAATATAAATGATACTCGGGAGGAAATTAAACACAGAACAAATATGGGAAATGCCTGTTATTATTCCGTTCAGAAGCTTTTATCACTCAGTCTGCTGTCAAAAAATCTGAAAGTTAGAATTTATAAAACAGTTATATTACCGGTTGCTCTTTATGGTTGTGAAACTTGGACTCTCACTTTGAGAGAGGAACATAGGTTAAGGGTGTTTCAGAATAAGGTGCTTAGGAAAATATTTGGGGCTAAGAGGGATGAAGTTACAGGAGAATGGAGAAAGTTACACAACACAGAACTGTACGCATTGTATTCTTCATCTGACATAATTAGGAACATTAAATCCAGACGTTTGAGATGGGCAGGGCATGTAGCACGTATGGGCGAATCCAGAAATGCATATAGAGTGTTAGTTGGGAGGCCGGAGGGAAAAAGACCTTTGGGAATACCGAGACGTAGATGGGAGGATAATATTAAAATGAATTTGAGGGAGGTGGAATATGATGATAGGGACTGGATTAATCTTGCACAGGATAGGGACATATGGCGGGCTTATGTGAGGGCGGCAATGAACCTCCGGGTTCCTTAAAAGCCATTTGTAAGTAAGTAAGCAAGTTCGGTACGTGTTTAGATATTAATTCAGAAATATATTCAGTTTATAACCAATTAAAAAACATTTGTAACGGAATGTCGATAGTATCGATAGTTTTGATTGTAACTATCGATAGGACTATCGATTGTAGGCACTACAATCAATAGTACAATCGATACTATTTATTTTGAAGTGACTATCGCCATCTCCAGTCTTAACCGTATAGCTGATGATAAAAGATGATTAATAATAATAATAATAATAATAATAATAATAATAATAATAATAATAGTAATAGTAATAGTAATAAGGTGGGTGCTCCTGTTATGGCCATGTTCCTGATATGGCCACCCCCCTATTGTGAATTAGTTAACCAAAAAATCCGCTAAATTGCAGCAGCATCCAATGGAAGGGTATCCTGATATGTCACTTGATCGTTTTCCATCCAGTCAGGTTGAGCAATATGGCGTCAGTTACCTTTTTTGCGGTTTTCATGTGACCTCTTCTTATTTTTCTCTGGTGAGTCTCCTTTTTTTTATGCATGTTTTTCAAAGACTTGTTTCGTGAAAAACCATCGTACTCCATTCTGTCTTTAATGTTCTGTTGATTGGTGTTGTAGTTGATGGCGCATCTTTTACGAGTTGTTCATAATCAAACGATTTTCGTCAAAGCTTACCTGCTCCTGATATGGCCATATCAAATGCACCATGGCCATATCAAGTTCATTTCACTTTTATTTTTTCACCTGATAAATTTACATGGCTTATAGCTGGGATTGCGCAAAAATTTTGTATTCTAAGAAAAACAACTTATTTTTTATGGAAAAACCTGTTTTGACTACACTTTTGAATTATAAAAAAGATTATTAAGTGTCATTTTTATTCATTTTACACCAAAATTATTTAATTTTAGCACAACTGCGCTATCAAACTGAAAACAATCACGATTTGTAGAACATGGAACAAGGGTGGCCATATCATGTGCACATGTTCCTGATATGGCCACTAGGTAGACTTTTGGAATTTGGGACTTTTTGGACAATTAAAGCTATTTTTATGGGGAAAGGAAATTGTTTTAAGAAAGTCCATTAGACTGAGAACGAGTAAGAAAAAAGTGGTTTACATACTTTTTTTTCCAAATGGCGGCTAGAAAAATTCTCAAACCTTAGCATGGCCATATCAGGGACACCTACCTTAATAATAATAATAATAATAATAATAATAATAATAATAATAATAATAATAATAATAAAATTAATAGTAGTGAGTAGTGATAGTAGTATTAGCAGTATTAATTGTGTAGGTATATTGCACTTCCACGTGGTAGCCCGTTCGTTTAATTTATTCACTAACTTCCACATTGAAAGGGAAGGTCACTGCTTCTTTGTGCAAATTGTAGGAGAATAGGTGGGAGTTGGGGCTGGCTAAGGAGGCGAGGTTTAAAATTCCTTCCACTAGAACAGAAGTCTACCCTATTACCATATAAACTGCCAGGCACCGCCCCCTCCCTCACCAAGTAATGTCTTAATCGCCTAGTGATGTGGAGTTAGGGGCAGCTATTCCAGAAAATTGCATATAGGTGCAGAGAAAAGGAGCAAAGCGGAGCACGGAGACGAGAGAAAGGGGGTCAACGGCAGCCACGACCCGGCAAGTGAATATATCCTGGAATGGGCACATCAAGATCCCAAAGAACTTCCTAATTATAGTAATGCACAACTACATACAATTAGTAATCCATGAAATCGCTATTTGAGAATGATAATCGTTTCAAGTTTTTCGAGCATCCGTTTTCCTGTAATGTCTACGGAAGCAATTTTCTTTAAATGAACCAGGGCTGCACAAATTGAACACTCTTTTATGTGTTACACGCGCTAAACATGTTTGTAATTTACACTGTACAGCCGTTAAGCGCAATAGATATAGAGACTCCTTCCAAATCTGTTTTTAAAATACCCTAACATTTCCCTGTTTTCCAGAAACAGTTACTTTATAAAATGAAACTAGAAATAAAGTAACAATTCACTAGAGGGGAACGGAATTTGATTTTGTAATTGATACATTTTTTTACTTTTTCAAATATGTTATTTGGTTTTCTCTCTTTAAAATGGTATGAGGGCTATTCATAAGGTAACTTCCGTTTTCATATAGAGCGCGCAGTATTCAGCATAACAACGTCGTCTTTACAGTGAATGTTGTGTGATTCAGTCAGTGTTACCAACCCTTGGGAAATTTCCCTATATTTAGGGAAAACACGCAATTTAGGAAAATAGATAGATAGATAGATAGATGGATTTATTGAGTAATATTATATATACAGATTTTTATATTATCATAGTTTTCTCTTAAATCCAATGCACGGGTCTTCTGACCGTACGTTCTTTGTACCTAAAACAAGTCCTACTTTGTAGGTTTCACACCCCCCACCTATGAATATATACCACTACTCTCTAAAAGAACACACATATTAAAATGAAAATGGCACACAAAACATATTATATTATATTATATATCCTAACCTAAAACAGACATAAAAGTGTATAGTTGGGTAGATACTATTATCCCTTCCTCAGTTCGTGTCACAAACTTCAACAGCTGAAGTTCTGATCTTTCTCGCCTTCAAGAGGAACAAGCCAAACTTTTGTTCGTATTCTCTATTCCCTATGAGGTCAACGCATGCAAGCGAACTCCTATTCTCACTTAGCATCGAGGGTGGTAGATATTTTCTCCGTACATGTTCCAATTCGACGCACTGTAATAAAATATGTTTATAGGAGTCCTTTTCTCTGCAAAGAGGACAAAGGCGCTTTCCTTCTTCGTTGGCAATTTTATTACCCTTCCATATCCCACGCTAAACCTGCTCTGCTGTCTTTGTTACAAGAATTTATGTAGTCACACCTCCCCCAGTTAAGCATGATATCTGATTATAGGAAAATAGGGAAACTGAGTTCGATTCTAAGGAAATTTTTTTCGATCGTGGTTTGAGATTTTCTCGCTTATAACACTCGTTTCCTGATTGAAAGTGTAGACCAAATTTTCTAAAAAAAAAAAATAATAATAATAATAATTTGAATTAAATGCATTTGAAAAACATGTTGTTTTTTTATTTTAGTAGGTTATTTTACGACGCTTTATCAACTTCTAAGGTTATTTAGCGTCTGAATGAGATGAAGGTGATAATGCCGGTGAAATGAATCCGGGGTCCAGCACCGAAAGTTACCCAGCATTTGCTCATATTGTGTTGAGGGAAAACCCAGGAAAAACCTCAACCCGGTAACTTGCCCTAACCGGGAATCGAACCCGGGCCACCTGGTTTCGCGGCCAGACGTGCTAACCGTTACTCCACAGGTGTGGAAAAAAACATGTTGTAATTAATCCATATTTTGTTCTTGGCAAAACAGGTACCTGTGTGTCAATTCCTTCATTAGCAGCTGAATTTATTTCTTATATGAAATAAAAACATATAAATGGCATTGACATGGAATGGCGATTATTGCACAATACTACTGTTCCTAATAAATATAAATATACGTGGAAGCTTTTTGGGAGGAAATTGCTCAGGTAAAGGAAATAACATTAATTTTGAAATATAACTAAACAAGATATTAATTATAATTGTTTTCATTTTTCAGTCGTTGTAATTAGTCACTGAAGATGGAGAAGCATCTCCGAAACATGTCTGACTAACATCTTCAATAATTTTATTGTACTTATTCGTGTTCATACAACTGAAACATATCACTTTTAATGTATTTTATCAAATCAATGAACACTGTATTATTGACCTAACATGTGTTTTTTTATCTTTAAATATGAAATAACATTACATTGACATTTCCACACCTTGTTAATCTTGTTGAGCATATTTTGACATTACCACAACCTACCGCTTCTGTGAAGAGGGTTTTCCCTTTTGTAAAAAATATGAAAACAAAGACAAAGATTAAACTGATGTACGACTATACTCTAATTGTAACCATTTTAATTTTTAGATTTTCTGAGAAAGGGTAGACTACATATGTTTTAATTTCAACCCCAATTCTTTATAAATTTACTAATTTTTGCAGGAAAATTATATTTTGATATTAATTTCTTGTGTACACAGGCAGTACTTGTCTTTTATTTCCCTCCGATTCCCCGTAAAACAGTCAGAAATCCCATGCCTATTTGTAATAACCCTCTGCATACTCGTACATCCACTTTTAAAGTAACGTCCTCAGCTGTTATGCATTTGTCAGTGTTGTTGCAATTAATGGGGCATATTGCACAAAAAAATGTAGAGTAATAACATAAAAGTTACATTTGAAAGTACTTGTGAAGTATGTAGTTTCATTTTTCTGTTCCGCAAAATAATGTACAACTCTTGTACATTTATATATTATTACCAAATACGTTATTTTTATTACGTAATATCTACAAGTGACGGTAAATTGCATTCCTATGTTCACATCTCAAAAAAACTGATAGTAGCTGTGTTTTTTTCAGTTTGTGTTATAATGAGTAAATAAACATCATGGTAAACGTAGTTAATAATGATGCCCGGTTGACAGTGCTCTGCTTTTATACGCAAAGTGTCCTAACCTATATTCCGTGTCAGGCAATGGTTTCGATGTCGCGCCCAGTTAAAAACAGAGCTGTTTATTCTGTCTCTAAATACGTGGAAAATCTCATTAACTTCACGAACACTTTTACTACAGCTACTGGCCCACATACAGTACATAAAACAGCTGATAGAAATACTCCCTATATAAAAACGATAACACAAAGTACCACCTTTCTTTCTACATAAAATACAATTAAATTACTACTAATAATAATAATAATAATAATAATAATAATAATAATTATTATTATTATTATTATTATTATTATTTTTATTATTATTATAATTATATGGATCGGAACAAAGAAAAAGCCACTTGCAATTACTAAGTTTTTGTTGTTGTTTTCTAATGCCAGTCATTTGACAATAAAGTCATTTGACCTCTTGCACTCCAATATTTTTCAAAGATATTATCATGGTCAGCCACTGAAGCACAGATTTTGAGGTGTTCCGAATCCATTTCTTGGTTTGAGTTGCACAATGGGCAGTTAGGGGACTGATATATTCCAATTCTATGCAGGTGTTTGGCCAAACAATCATGGCCTGTTGCCAATCTAAATGCAGCTACAGACGATGCAATTACTAAGTACGTAATAATGAAAGATTAGCATATCGTACTAGAAGCTTTCATGGAACACAACTTATCTTATTTGTATTAGCTGCCAGTAAATTCACTTATATAATAACATTAGGTTGACGCTGATGTTAATGCATAAACTCATAGCGTTTTTTTATGAATTCCAACTTATTTATTTTACATAATAGTACAGAGTGGGCGAAAAGTCGTTTTCCCCAAACACTTCCTTACACTTATTCCACTTACTTACTTACTTACTTACAAATGGCTTTTAAGGAACCCGAAGGTTCATTGTCGCCCTCACATAAGCCCGCCATCGATCCCTATCCTGTGCAAGATTAATCCAGTCTCTATCATCATACCCCACCTCCCTCAAATCCATTTTAATATTATCCTCCCATCTACGTCTCGGCCTCCCTAAAGGTCTTTTTCCCTCCGGTCTCCCAACTAACACTCTATATGCGTTTCTGGATTCGCCCATACGTGCTACATGCCCTGCCCATCTCAAACGTCTGGATTTTAAGTTCTTAATTATGTCAGATGAAGAATACAATGCGTGCAGTTCTGTGTTGTGTAACTTTATCCATTCTCCTGTAACTTCATCCCGCTTAGCCCCAAATATTTTCCTAAGCACCTTATTCTCAAACATCCTTAACCTATGTTCCTCTCTCAGAGTGAGAATCCAAGTTTCACAACCATACAGAACAACCGGTAATATAACTGTTTTATAAATTCTAACTTTCAGATTTTTGGACAGCAGACTGGATGATAAGAGCTTCTCAACCGAATAATAACACGCATTTCCCATATTTATTCTGCGTTTAATTTCCTCCCGAGTGTCTCCTATATCGAATTATGCACACTTCATCCCCCTATTATTTATTCGCTCGTTTTCATACTCTCTCTCGCTATCATAATATTAATACTCGATCACAACGCGATAACACGCTAGAAATTCCACTTCACACATCATCTCTGTATTCCTCATCTTTCGCTGTTGCTACCTCTCGTCACTGGAACTCTCTGCCGCCTGAAGTCAAGGGCTGCCGAACATTGAAATCTTTCAAATCCAAGTTAGAAAATTATCTTATGACGAGTTGCCAAACTAACTTACTATTATGACAAGTGTTGTATTGCATGTTTCCACGTATTCACAATTTTTTTTTTTATGTTCTAGTGATATTTAACTTATTTTATATTTTTGTTCTCATATTTTCCGATAATGGTATATCTCTAATGTGATAAGTTGAGCTATATATAAACATAATTTTCCTTACTGTGTATACTTAAAAATATTGTATTCATTGTATGCTTTGTACTGCACTATTGTATTACTACTATTAGTATTATTATTGCTATTAGGCCTGTTGTTATTATTATTATTATTTTATTTATTATTATTATTATTATTAATATTATTTTTATCATTATTGTTATCATTACTATTCTATTTATTATTATTATTATTATTATCAATAATTCTTATTTTTTTATACTTTGTAGGCCTCATTTATTTTTGACCTGCTGTTGACATTTTATTATGCTTTTTTTTTCTTTCTTTCTGTATGTTATATATTATGTCTGATTTCTTCTTACTTGTTGTTTACATTTTATTATTATTATCTTATTCAGTTTTGTGTGTACTTTGTAAATTTGTAGTGTTTCTATAACGCAGTTTTTACTCCTGGTTGAGTGTTAGAGAAGGCCGTATGGCCTTAACTCTGCCAGGTTAAATAAATCATTATTATTATTATTATTATTATTATTATTATTATATTTGTTACTGTTGCTCCAAGATATTTGAATTTTTCCACCTCTTCGAAGGATAAATCTCCAAGTTTTATATTTCCATTTCGTACAATATTCTGGTCACGAGACATGATCATATACTTTGTCTTTTCGGGATTTACTTCCAAACCTATCGCTTTACTTGCTTCAAGTAAAATTCCCGTGTTTTCCTTAACCGTTTGTGTATTTTCTCCTAACATATTCACGTCATCTGCATAGACAAGAAGCTGATGTAACCCGTTCAATTCCAAACCCTGCCTGTCAATCAGATTATTTAAATAAATTTTTCAACGATTTATATATTTCTACTAATTCCACAATTTGGGACACCTGGCCGACATCTACGGCTGACCACTAGGATCCAGAATACAAAGCGGAGGTTAACTTAAAATTAAAATACAATATGATTTGCGGAGAGAATACAAAATAATCATAAATTTAAAAATTAAGTACAATTTTATTTCGGAGAAACATGAGAGGGAAGTACAATGAAGAATAATAAAATGAAGTAAATAATATTACGTTGTGTTATAATAGTGATTGTGTAAAATGGATAATGAATCTCTCAATATCATTAGACAATTTTGTTAATGTCCTCAGTAGAAAATTTAAGAGAAAGGAGAATGGTTTCGGTTAACTTATATGAAGTTCCTCTAGCGCCAAAAAGAAGTCCTTTCACTTCCCATTTGTATCTCTCACTGAAGTGAGAAACAACTTTTTCACGATTTATACAGGGTCATCATTTTATTTTTACTTCAATTTTTATTGTACCTGAGTTTTTTAATGTACTTCACTCCCACCCCCTCTACTAGTAAACTTACAACCGTCCTCCACACAGAACCAAGTCGCCTTACAGTCATAGTAAGCAGTACTGAGTTAGTGAGTATAGTAGGCTACGTTTCAGAAATATGTTCGCGTTTTCCAGTGACCAAAGAGCTTTCAATATTGAATCATATTTTCGCACAGGTACTGTCGTCCGTTTGCCTACGTCGCATCTCGGTTTTCCCCACCCGCTTCTGCTCGCCTCTCTGTAAAGACAAGTGGCTGGGCTGTCTTAGCTCTTTTCTGAAAACATTAATTGGACGTCTACGTAATATTATACAACTGTTTAAAATAACTTAAATAAAAGGGCCTCGTTAACTAATTAACTGTCACGTGATTTCCTCCTTTTCTACGACCCTGTGACAAAACCACTTGGACGGACAGTAGATAGCATGTCTGAGTAATTTTATCTTTTCGGATCGGGCAGAAATGAAGACTGAATTTACAGTACGTAAGGTAGGCCTACTCTTCTATAGAGTAGGTGCAGAATTATTTCAACATGGGTTACTAGTAAGAAGGATGAAACTGGTAATTGGAATGAGGTACAATAGTCTATAGTGCGATAATATGCACAAAAGAACTGAAGCCTATATCGAAATGAACGGCCACCATTTAAAAAAATGTGTTTAAATATCCATATTATGATTATGTTTCAATTAAACTTCATTCTCTATATTGTACCCTAATGTGCTGTAGACAGTATAATATACACTGCATAATAAATACGTCAGAATGGCTAGCTCAGTTCGTGACTAAAAACACTTATTGTTGATATAGTACTGTATTTGGATTAAACAAAAACCTAATGAAAATTATCAAACTCAAAATCGCGATATTTCCTAGGTTACGTAAATGGATGAACTACTTTTCTTCCCTCCTATACCTACTAAAGTGATTTGTTTGTATTTTACGCCAGTATCATCGAACTCGAGTCGTGGAAGGGGGTAGCAAACGTGTTTCCGGTTGTCAACCCTTAATTCAAAGGTATAACCAGGTTAATATTTAAAATGTTAGTAAAAATAAAATGATGTCTCTGTATATTTAAATAACGCCATTTTTCATTACTTACACATTCAAATAACTTTTTTTTCCACAATCTATACCTATATTTAAATAACAATTTTTTCACGAATTACAGTAGCTTTATTTAACGACCTTGGTGTACTTTATTTACCGTTTTAATGTATCCCTACCAATCATTCACTAATTTTAGCACTGTATTAGAAGTGTTCATAAAACGACCATATTGTTTAATTGAGATGATCACACATTTATTATCTGAAAATAAGATATTTACGCAGTCGTGAAGTGAAAAATGAGAAAATATTTGATACTCTCTGAATTTTGCGGTATACCACAGGCCAACAATCTGATCGATAAGAGCGTGGCATTTGCATGACTCGAGAAAGTCCAATTTCATTCATATGATGAGGCAGAAGCTGTGTGGAAACAGCAATTGAGTTTCAAAATGAAGGGCAGATACAGGCTGGGGGAGAATAAAAATGAACAGAAAATGTAAACGTCCTTTAAGTGGGGGAGGGAACTGACGATAGCAGAGAGAGAGAGAAGGGGTTGGAACAAAGACGAATCAGTGGCGAGGGAGAGTGAATGTGAGAGAGGACGTGTAAAGAGAAGTGAAGAAAAGGGAGATAAGAATGCAAGTGTGGAAGCTTAGATACGGAGAGGAGAACGCATTATATCTAAGGTGGCCGTGGCTATAATCCGCTTTCTACATCCCAGAAACGGGCTAACATTTTGAAGCCGGTCTCAAATAAACAGGTACAGCTTGGGTAGGGAAAATGCAGAGCCTCCAGATTTGCATAGCACTCTGGAGAATTAGCTCCTCCATTATACTGTTGCTACCACTGGGAGAAATGGCCGTCAGGCTTGGTGCTCACACATTAGCTCAATGAACATCACAGAACGAGTAGTCCTATACAGTTACAATGTAAAATATTTGCGTGTAATGACTGGTTATATTGTAACATATACTAAACTTTAATCATTAATAAATTAAATATAGAATTTTTGGATTTATAATTCGCAATTCAAAAGATTAAAGAAATATTTCTTCATCGATCATGCGTTATACTTTCTTTGTCCGCTCTAATTTGCAATGCTTCTATAACTGGATCTCCAGTAAGTAAAATCATTCACAAAAATCAAATTGAAATTATTCAAAAGCTGTTTTCAAGATTACTAACTTTTAAGAAGCAACAACGAGAAAGTTGAATTTAAATTAACATTACTTAAAAATTGTAGAATTATTTTTGGACAACTCTGCCTTTACAGACTCATCAATAATTTAGACGATAGCACTGATCTTCTAAATATAATTAAGTTGAATGCAAGGAAAACTAATTTAAGAACTCCTCTAACACATATAATCGAAATTCGCCTCTGTTTGAGATTATGTTCTGTATATAATTAGATATTTAAAACTTGAGATTTAGATTTCTGCTTTTCCATAAGAGAATTATAAGATATTACTGAAAGCTTCTGAAATGTAGATTTACAATTCTTAACTTAATTTTTGTATGTATATAGTACATACTTTCTGTATGTTATATTTTAATTTACTATATATTCTTTTCATTTTTTTTAGGATTAGGCCGCCGACGCCGCCACCACCACCACCACCACCACCACCACCACCACCACCACCACCACCACCACCACCCTCGCCTCCCATTTATTTCCTGTCCTTTTGTTTTCCCCTCATTTCTAATTTTATTAATTATTTAAGCTGTTATAGGATTTAATGGGTTAGGTACAGCTTACAGCAGTAAAATTTTTGGAAATATTCAACATTTATATTCCTTCATTACTGTATCTTGTACAATAATTAAAAAATTAGTATGTGTAAAACACTGTCCTTCTGCTATATGAAAAAAATATTTTTACGATTTAAAAAAATTACTTTTTTTTTCAAAATTAAAAATGGTGGCAGTTCACTGCGCGGTGATGAAGCGTTTCCCTCATAACTCATAAACTCGTTAACTTTTTCATGTTCTCTCTCTTTTATTTTATTGCTGAAACTCATATTTACAATATCATGCTCTTTCAACTACATTCCTTAGTAAATAATATTTTTTTTTTTATTTTGTGTTAAAAGAAAATACTGATATTTAACCATTTTTTAAATTATTTTATTTTTTATCAGGCAATCTATCAAAGATAGAGGAGTGATCTCGCATCATATTGTAGATATGACATATATAAATACACACAACAAATTTCATCACAGAATCTTGAATAGTTTTTTAGTTATGTGGGAAACGCTTCATCACTGCACAGTGAATTGAATTTTGAAAAAAAAAAGTCAATAATTTTTTTAAATCGTAAAAATATTTTTTTTTTTTCATATAGCAGAAGGACAGTGTTTTAAACATACTAATTTTAATTATTGTACAAGATACAGTAATGGAGAACGAAATGTTGAATATTTCCAAAATTTCACTCCTGTAAGCTGTACCTTAAGGGTTTACGGTTTCGGTCCTTTGGATTTACCAAATCTCGTCTGGGGATGCCAGTTTATTCGAAAATAAACGGTTATCGGTTAACCGGTTATTTTACAATTAATTTAACTTGAAGGAAATTTACCGATAAAAATAACCGGTTATTTTTGCGCATCTCTGCTGGAAACGGGATCTGTCAGGGCTCAGACAAGATGGCCCATCTGTCATCATCGAATGTCACCCGGGCCACATGTCGGATTGCAAGAATCATCACATAAAGGAGGCACCATGGGCTAATTTGAGCCTAAGTGCATGAATCCATCCAGGATCCGACTCTCAAAAAGCCAGCCAGACGTGAAAACATGAAAACGAAAAGAGTGGGCATCAACAATACAGTACATTCAATATAAAAATTTCAATTAATCCAATTAAACACAATTTGAGTACAGTTTGAAACACTGGCACTTTACTCTCTAGAACAAGCACAGTTATTCCAGTGCTGATTTAATTGCTTCGTCTGTGTATATAGCCTATGCGTATAAACCAAACCGTAATCTCCCATTCATTCAATAACACTATGTACTAGGCCTATACGTTAATTTCATCTCAGCGAACATTGATATAAAAGCTTGCACTCTACTGCATTTATTATTTACGGTCATTTGCTTCGCAAGTTACATTATTTCAAAGTTCTCTCTAGCAATACAGCCAGTAATTTTACACTTCTTCAAATTCGATAAACAGCATCAGATTAACGTTTATAAAATATACCGTGTACAAGTTTGACATTATTTTGAATAATGCAGCCTTTTACACACGCCTACACTCAAATCATTTATGTGATCATTTCACTCAAAACGATTAGTTAAATTGCTCTTACTTTCACTTTTATGGCACGAAAGAGGAGACAAAGTTTCTTTATAACAAACCGAATTACTTACTTACTTACTGGCTTTTAAGGAACCCGGAGGTTCATTGCCGCCCTCACATAAGCCCGCCATTGGTCCCTATCCTGAGCAAGATTAATCCATTCTCTATCATCATACCCCACCTCCCTCAAATCCATTTTAATATTATCTTCCCATCTAAGTCTCGGCTTCCCTAAAGGTCTTTTTACCTCCGGCCTCCCAACTAACACTCTATATGCATTTCTGGATTCGCCCATACGTTCTACATGCCCTGTCCATCTCAAACGTATGGATTTAATGTTCCTAATTATGTCAGGTGAAGAATACAATGCGTGCAGTTCTGTGTTGTGTAACTTTCCCCATTCTCCTGTAACTTCATCCCTCTTAGCCCCAAATATTTTCCTAAGCACCTTATTCTCAAACACCCTTAACCTATGTTCCTTTCTCAAAGTGAGAGTCCACGTTTCACAACCATACAGAACAACCGGTAATATAACTGTTTTATAAATTCTAACTTTCAGATTTTTTGACAGCAGACTGGATGATAAAAGCTTCTCAACCGAATAATAACAGGCATTTCCCATATTTATTCTGTGTTTAATTTCCTTCCGAGTATCATTTATATTTGTTACTGTTGCTCCCAGGTATTTGAACTTCTCCACCTCTTCAAACGATAAATTTCCAATTTTTATATTTTTCTATTTCGTACAATATTCTCGTCACGAGACATAATCATATACTTTGTCTTTTCGGGATTTACTTCCAAACCTATCTCTTTACTTGCTTCCAGTAAAATTCCCGTGTTTTCCCTAATCGTTTGTAGATTTTCTCCTAACATATTCACGTCATCCGCATAGACAAGCAGCTGATGTAACCCGTTCAATTCCAAACCCTCTCTGTTATCCTGGATTTTGTTTGAAGGATTCGTAACAAGCTATTTTTTAAGGTAATGGGTTGTTAGCCCTTCGCCCAACCACGAAGCTGGAGGACCACCCCTCATCGGCTGTCCGCGACTGCTTATTCAATATATTCACAGCTACCCTCCATATCTGGAGGCCGTCTCCTCGATCCGCACCTTAGGATGCGCCGTGCCGTGGTGATAGGGACCCACAATACATGGAACAAACTGAATTATTGATGAAAATCACAAACATCGTTTTCGCTAAAAGCCTAAAGAAATATTGTGTTCAAACTTTATCATTATTTTCCTTTCTTTATGGATCGTAGGCCTACTTAAATTGAATGAATGAAGTGCATTTATTTATACATAATGGTTACAAATACATGTTACACATCATCTTTCGCAAGAGCCTGTAAGGCCATTCGTGCTATAACTATGCACACTTTTAATCTCAAAGAAATACACTGATCCGTCGATTTTTGTAGATTGCGTTTAAGTCTAAATAAAACAAAAAACAGTACAACGTGGTCTGTTGTGACGAGAATCCAAGTTCCCTCATACTGGTACAAAGACTTTCAAGTCTGGCAAGGTAACAGTAATATACGTTACAAGAGCGGTATGTTGACGTTTTCATGTTCGAGGAAAAGATTGAAAAAGCGAAACGTAGTTGTGCTTTTTTAATTTCCGAGAACATGAAAACAAACATACCGCTCGTGTAACGTACATTATTTTGTACGAAGATCGTTTATTACATACCTGAAAGACGAATTTCTAATTAGTTACAATGAAATCTCCATCTTGGTTTCTGTTTAATGACGCCAACTTCGAAACACCAAAATATCTTTCTTCAACACTGTTGCTGTAAAATGTTTTCTGTGTTTACTATACTCCAGCAGGCCGTGATATACGTCTGTCTTTTTTTCCCCCCAGTCTATAAATGCGAACTTAAAACAAACGGTAAGGTTATGTAATGATTTATTTTTCATTTTAATATTTTAACAATATTATTTATATAACATATTGCAGTAATAACATCGGCATCTGTAATCTCGTTGATTTTTTCACGGCTTCCTTAATGTTACTTGTATCAGGAATGCAATAAGTTTCGTGGAGTAGTAGACTTTACTTAATTTTTGCAAATATTTAAAAACAATAATTAACATTGCAATTTAGGTGAAATTGCAGTGGTATGTTTCCAATTTATAATTATTACTATGTTAAACGTCTCTAAAAATAATATGTTAAAAGCCTAAAGCAGTAAAATGAATGTTGCGCTTAAGCGGTAAGAAGAGGGAAATTGTTATGTGTGTTACGTTGGGAATACTGAATGTGGTATTTCACACTTACCGCGTATTGGTTCTGTGCGGAAAACAAGCAAATACGCACGATCTCGCAAAAATATATTATTCAACGCCTTGAAAACGGCGCAAATATTGAGGATATTGCTGGAGAGTTTAATGTAATATTTATTTACTAGCCGTACCCGTGCACTCCGCTGCACGCGTTAGGAATAAGTATAAAGTAATTACATAATTAAAATAGGACATTTCATCCAAGGAACATTCGTGCTTGATAGAAAGATAAATCGTTTAATATGTTACTTAATTTAAATTGTATTTAAATAATTAAATTGCGATCATTTTGGTCCAGAGACCACTCATTTGGTGCAATGACAATTCCTTTAACATGTTTCTTAATTTTTATTACATGCAACCATAGTTTAATGAAGATTGACATCATTTAGATTTAATGTGTACATAAACATTATTTTAAGAAATAAAGGAAACGAATATTCAGAATAGCCTATCAAGTTTTCTGTGCATAAGAAGCTATTTTAATCTTACGTGTCCTCGATTCCCTCAGAAGTTACTGTAATAACATTATAGCATTATGTCCATCTAGAGAAACTGCACTTTCCAATGGTGAAATAATAATGAATTATACAAATCGGTTAATTTAGCTTCCGGTATTACTTCATACAAACATAGAAACATTCTCTGTAGGCTATGTTTCATAGCTTTCGATTGTTGTTGTCCAAGGCCCCTTACAGACGAAGTCATTTGTTTTTTTACTTCATTACACCGCCTTAGATGGCGTTGTTATTCTAATTTTAAAACTCATTTATCTCATTAAATATCAGTCCTGTCAAAATTTTGCAAGGAATAAAACTTATCGGAAATCATTTTTAAAGAATCTTTTGTTATGTAACATTTTTTACAAAAGTCAATAAGCGAGATATTTCGATTTATTTAATTCAGGCCCCCTTATAACCCCACTTTTAAATAAGATATTTTGAATGCCGTATAGCCTAAAATCTAAGTTACAACGAACTTAATTTATATTCCAATTTTCATCGAAATCCGTTCAGCCATTATCGCGTGAAAAGGTAACAAACATCCAGCAGACAAGACAGACAGACAGACAGACAGACATACAAACAAAAATGTCATAAAAGCGATTTTCGGTTTCAGGGTGGTTAATTATATATATTAGGACCAATTATTTTTGGAAAATCGAAAATTACCAGAAAAATTTCGGCTACAGATTTATTATTAGTATAGATTATTGTTCTTCTCAATTTATTTAATCCTTCATTTATTGATTTATTTGTTTGCTCATTCATTCATTCATTCATATATTCATTCATTCTTTCTTCCCTTTATTCGTTCTTTCCTTCCTTTATTTATTTATTTATTAGTTTATTTTTTTTGTTTATTTATTCATATATTCACTCATTCATTTATTTTTGTAACTTCTTTATATATAGTGTAATAATAATAAAGTAATAACAATAATAATAATACATCATCATCATTATTGTCCGAATTACAACTAATCCAATTCCATACCATATTTCAATCAACAATCCAAATAATAAATATAAATGTAAGATATGAAAAAACACACTGAAACAAAAAAACATATATGGCTAAGTACGCACACTTTAAAATACATATAAAAATACAATTAAATTTAGATTCCTAGAAAGTACACAGGTATTTAAATTAGTCCATTATTCATTAGTTGCATTCACTAAATGTAATATACACTATATGTTTGACATTTCAGATATAACCTTATGTGGAATAACCGAAAACCACACATGTACCGAAATCATTCATGTGATAATTTTTCCAAGAAATATATCTAATTATTTTCATTAATGTGTATCACAACAACTAACTACAATTTTGAATAAACTTTGATTGAAATATATTTTACTTTCACTTTTATCGTACGAAAGGGAAACATACAATTTTTGTGTTGCAGACCGAATTATTGATGAAAATTACAAATATCGTTTCCACTAATTGCCTAAAGAAATCCTGTGTGTTCAAATTAATCATTACTTTCCTTTGTTTATGGATCGTACTTAAATTGGCCTATTTGATTTATCTCTGTTTGTATGCATTGAATACGACGTACATGTTTGATAGAGTTTTTTTATGTTCCTTGGAATAATTTTCCTTAATATACATGTACACCAAATTAATTTTCCTCGAAAAGAATTTCATTAGTTTGCTTTAAGATATATTTTACTTTTATTTTTGTGATACGAAATTGGAAATTTACAATTTCTGTATAACAGATTGAGTTACCGATGAAAATAATCAAAAATACCGTTTGCGCTAATAGCCTAAAGAAATCTTGTGCGTTGAAATTTTATAATTGTGTTTCTTTGTTATGAATAGGACTTAAATTGCTTCATTGTTCATTGTGTGTATGCAATGAAATAATTATTTTACAATCGGATACAAAATCATTCAAACCAATCTGTGACTGTACGGAAAGCAAAAGCATTTCTCTTTTGTAAGTTATGGATATAGTAAGCTTATTCCTGCATATACAGGGTGTTTCAAAAATACGGGGCATAATTTCAGGTATGTATTTCCCACATGTAGACAATCAAAATAGTTCATTACATCATGTGTCCGGAAATGCTTCATTTCTGAGTTATGGCCTTCACAACATTGAAATTCACCGGAACGTTTTTCTTTCCGCAGGTCGTTGTCATTACAGAAGATGTTCAAAATGTCCACCTCCTGCTTGAATACAGACCTCACATCGATGTCTCATTGACCTGCGAACACGATCCCAAACTCCAGGAGAATTGCGTATGTCCTCTAAACATGGCACAATTCGATTCCGAAGGGTTTCCAAATCAGGCACCGGAGACGAATAAACCAATGATTTTAAATGGCTCCACAAGTAGAAATGGAGAGGGTTCAGATCAGGTGAGCGTGGAGGCCAAGAATCTCCTCCTGTACTTCTGGAGTTGTAGATCTTGGTCGTCCCCTTCCCAAACCAGGAGAGTTAAATTTTCCATACTCGCACAGACGGTAATGGAGACGTACAAATGTCTTCCGATCTGAACATTGTCGCTGTGGGTACCTCTCCTGGTACAAACGACGAGCCAGCGCAGCATTGCCGTCCGCCTTACCGTATCTCTGCCAGCTCTTGATTTGAATACATGTCGCACAGTCTAACGCCTACACAACACTGAATGTAACCTTCGCCTCGGAATGAACTGTCAGAGTGCCCTCTTAATGTCTCCTTTGACGGCAACGACCTGCGGAAAGAAAACCGTTCCGGTGAATTTCAATGTTGTGAAGGCCATAACTCGGAAATAAAGCATTTCCGTACACATGTTGTAATGAACTATTTTGATTGTCTACATGTGGGAAATACATACCTGAAATTATGCCCCGTATTTTTAAACACCCTGTATTTGTGAACTTATAACATTATTTCATGTGTTTCTATAGGCTGGAATGAGGCTATGCATTTCTTTGGGGATAAAAAAATGTTATTACGACTAAAATAACACAATTAAAATCTCCATTTGGGATACATTACTTGAACACGTATTTCATCAACAGGAATCTTACTAGAGCAGTGGTCGTCCGCACTCGCTGAAATGGGTAGAGGGTAAGCGGTGCAAGAAAATATGCTACATCGTGCAGAAGAGAGAAGTAGAAAGCGTACCCGCCAGCAGCCACGAATGCACACTGGTGCAGTAAAAGACCTGCGAGTAAGAGACGCTAGCCCGAGGGTTCACTGTGCTGACGACCGCTGCACTAGAGGTTTTGATTTTTCTAGAGAAAATCAAAACTCGAATGGGATTTAATTAACTTTTACACGATTAGAAGAAAGTATATAAAGATTAGAATAAATAAAGTACTCTAATACAATAAAATATTAACTGACTTACCAAAATTCTATTTCACTAATGTTAGCTTCACCAAAACATTTGAACGGAGCCGCCATTTTCAGTTGACTATCTACGCGGTAAACAAATTACTGTCGCAAAGCATGTTTTATAGTATCGTAAAGAATTTTCAGTTTCAAATGTTGGCAAACAAAGAAACAAATGTTAAGAAAGTGTTAAAAAAACAAACAAATGCTAGGAAAGTTATAAAATTCTAGCATAAACAGTCATGATTGGTTACAACACGTCCTTTTGTGCCGATTTATTGGTCAAAACTAGTATGACGTAGTAAAAGTGTAATAATGATAAAAAAAATGTAGGCCTAAAGTAGATAGGCGTTTCTAAATTATTGTGACAGCTGCACCAGGGTTCGAACGCGTGTCCGACAAGGCGCGCGGCAGACGAAACGCTGGTACGGGGAACATCTGCATTCTAAGAGGGCAGAGGGGGTGTATTACGGCAACGCGGCGAGGGGAGGTTGCGCGCGCATCTGCTACTTGCCGAATGAGAAAGGAAGCAAACTGCTACGTGCGGAGTGAAAGGGGGAACGGACCCTCCCGAATCGTCCAGAAGTCCGTCGAAGTGGAGATATCCAGATAATTCGAGAGAGCTGTCTCCGGACACCCGTAGAAATTTCTCGTAACTATGGTTTAGTTATAAAAGAAGAAACGCGAGTGAACTTGAGCAGTTCAGTCAGTCAGGCAGTAAGGCAGTGTTGTTAAAGTCAGTGGAGAGCAAGCCAGACAGTCTTGTGTAGCAGTGAAGCCAGCTTCGAGACCAGAGCGCGACTTGAGTTGTGTCCGTAACTGTGGAGCCTGAAGCCCGGAGTTCGAGTGCAGTGGACCGCAGTTGGGGGACCCGAGTTCGAAGTGCAGCGGATCGTCTCTGAAGGTCTGGGGTTCGAGATTCTGTGAACGCGAGTGACTGAGCTAGAAGAACTAGCCAAGATAAACGAGCTGTGAACTGAGAACTGACAGTTCTGTGTTGTAAATAGTGCTTTGTGAATATTAGTTAAGATTAACAGTTCATTGTTGTTCGTAATAGTCCAAGTAAATTGTCATTGTCGTTTGTGGAGTGCAATAACAAACGCTGTGTTGCTGTGCGGAGAGCAAATCCCATTGTTGACGGGAGTGAAATTAAATTGTAGAGAGTGAAGAGTTATTGTTGAGATAATAAAATTACATTGTTGTTCAGTATAAAAAGTTACATTATCAATGCTATATAAAGCTTTCGATAAACGTGTTCTGGGAAGGTTATACAAGATATGACTGTGAAGTCAATTGACAGGATGGAGAAGAAGAAATTCATTATACAGAGTAATTCACGAAGATTGTGTCATACTCCCATTCCTGATGTCATTTTCAACAAAAAAGTTTACAATATAAACATGTATATATTATTATACATGTGTTCGATTTTAAATAGTTTTGGATAAAATCACTGTTCTTCCTTTCGTAACACGCATCCTTGTGAACTTCTCTCGCTCTTTCTAGATGTCTGGAGCTGTGTGTGTGTGTGTGTGTGTGTGTGTGTGTGTTACAATATATTTCGTATATTTAAGTGGTTGATTATTTTCTTTCATAGTTATTTCATAAAGTTTTACATTAATTTGTTTATTTTTTTGTCATTCTTTTGTGTGTTTGTCTTTTACTTTATTTGTCTTGTTTCATTAATAAATAAATAAGTAAATTTGTTCTGTAATAATTTTTATGCTAGACCATGCCGAAATGTAGTAATTATACACCTGGTAGCAGCCCTTTAATGCATGTCATTAAAGTACACCTACTTATTAAAGTACAGGTCTTCAGCCAATCACAAGTCAGCTTTGTACCGTTATATAGATTATTCTCAGATGTGCAATCGACAGACAATTAGCGAAAAGTCACGGAGGCTGGAAATCCAATACTGTCGCAGAAGGTTATGTTCTGTTACTAATTCAAATAAATTCAATTTGTCATCTCGTTTTTCAATTCTAAATCAATTTCCAGGTTATATCAAACTAATGTTCATTCTTATTCTGTGCCAAGGTCAATTACATTCGGCCTCGGAAAAAAATCAATACTGTCGCGTCTGCGCACATCTCACAATTCAGGTCAGTTCGCACATAACCATAAAAGACCTAATTTTCAATACTTTCAAGTTAGAAATATGGTCGAGCATAAAAAGTCGTATGAAACTTGCCTATAATGGTAATTAAGACGCTCGTATGAAAATTATGAAACTCGCTTGCTATCGTTTCATAAACAATCATACTTGCGTCTTAATTACTACTATTATAGGCTCGTTGCATAATGTACTCTTAATTAATACACAAGTTCAAGTATTCGTTAAGTAATGACTTGCATTAATTGTTTCATTAATAAATAGAATGAATTAATTTGTTTTACTTTATTTCATATACTTTCTTTCATACTTAGTTATTTCATACAGTTTTACATTAATTTGTTTACTTTTTTGTAATTATTTTGTTTTATACAAATCACACAACTATTTGTGTGCACTCATAGTTGAGTTCTGGCGTCTTGTCAGCTCATTTGAGTCGTGTGGATACAAAGGAAAAATTGTGACGCTGTTGTGTATAGTTCCTGGGGTAGCTCAGTCGGAAGAGCGTTCGCGCGCTAAGCGAAGGGTCCCGGGATCGATACCCGGCCCCGGAACAATTTTTCCTTGAAATTATTCAATTATTTTATTTTTTTGTCGTTTACTTTATTCGTTTGTCCATTCCTTGCTTCATTAATAAATAAATAAGTAAATTTGTTCTGTAATAATTTTAAATTAATACACAAGTTCAAGTATTCGTTAAGTAATTACTTCTATTAATTGTTTCATTAATAAATAAAATGAATTAATTTGTTTTACTTCATTTCGTATATTTCTTTCATACTTAGTTATTTCATAAAGTTTTACATTAATTTGTTTACTTTTTTGTAATTATTTTATTCGTTTGTCTTTTAATGTATTCGTTTGTCAATTCCTTGTTTCATTAATAAATAAGTAAGTAAATTTGTTCTGTAATAATTTTTATGCTCGACCATGCCGAAATATAGTAATTATACACCTGGTAGCAGTCCTTTAATGCATGTCATTAAAGTACACCTACTCATTAAAGTACAGGTGTTCAGCCAATGACAAGTCAGCTTTGTACCGTTATAAAACCACAAGTATCGATTATTCTCGGATATGCAATCGAAAGAGAATTAGCGAAAAGTCACGGAGGCTGGAAATCCAATACTGTCGCAGAAGGTTATGTTCCGTTACTATAATAATTAGCGTTAATTGTAAACAATATTCAAATAAATTCAATTTGTCATCTCGTTTTTCAATGTCGAATTCAATAATCAAGGTTATATCAAGTTTAACGGGATTACAACAAGATCAATGACATTATTGTTCCTCGGAAAAAATCAATACTGTCGCGTCTGCACACATCTCACAATTCACGACCTAGAACAAGGTCACTTCCGACCTTGTCAGATACAAATAAAATGTATACATCTGAATAATTTCAAGTTAGGAATATGGTCGAGCATAAAAAGTCGTATGAAACTTGCCTATAATGGTAATTAAGACGCTCGTATCCATACTTGCGCCTTAATTACTATCGTTATAGGCTCGTTGCATAATGTACTATTAATTAATACACAAGTTAAGTATTCATTATGTAATTACTTGTATCAATCATTTCATTAATAAATGAAATGAATTAATTTGTTTTACTTTATTTCGTATATTTAAGTGGTTGATTTTTTTTTTTTTCATACTTAGTTATTTCATACAGTTTTACATTAATTTGTTTATTTTTTGTCATTCTTTTACTTGTTTGTCTTTTACTTTATTCGTCTGTCCATTTATCCAATATTAATCTAATCACTTATTCATTTGATAGACTGTCGCACCTCTTGTAGGTGGTAGTATCGAGTATCGGTAAATCGTGTTATTTTTTTCAACTCTGCTAAAACATATTTATTATGTAATACAAATACTAATAAAATATAAGCGTCGATAACCTAGGACATTTAGTGGAATATAAAAAAAAATAGATTTTTTAATAGGCCTATCTTCTATTTTTCAACCGAGGAAGAAATACCACAAACCACTCTGAAGAGAAAGGCAGCGTTTCGCACCTCCACGTGTCCGTTTCTTCGCGTCTTGCTACGCGGACTCAGAATTCCAGCACACTGTCTCCCCTTCGCAACAATACTACCCTAATAATCCTATTCCGTCCGTGTGTCATCATTACGTCACGCCGACGTCACAAATCCTGATTGAATCCTGTGATTGATGATGAATCATTCCCAGGGAAGCATTAAGGGCAATGGAACGTGGCGCAGAATCCCTTGAAATGGCCCAATGTGTTAGAATAATGTACAGTCTGCCGCAAGGGTTCTGGCAGCGTTTTCTCTTCTCTCGGATGTTTACAACGTCAGACGTGAACGACCGTTTCGCATTGCGAGATAGTGAGCGAACATCATTTCGAAGACTTCGTGTTGGTTGAGCCAATAACGGACCTCACACATGCTGTGTCCTGAGTTCAGCTTGCAGGGAGGAAAGTGAATCGCTTTTTATTGTTGACTAGCCGTACCCGTGCGCTCCGCTGCACCCGTTAGAAATAAATATAAAGTAATTACATAATTAAAATAGGACGTTTGATCCAGGGAACATTCGTGTTTGATAGAAGGATAAATCGTTTATTATATTACTTAATTTAAATTGCATTAAAAAAATTAAAATGCGATCATTTTGATCCAGAGACCACTCATTTGGTCATAAAAATTATTTTAGAAAATACAGGAAACGAATGTACAGAATAGCCTATCAAATTTTCTGTGCATAAGAAGCTATTTTAATCTTACCTGTCTTCGATTTACTCAGACGTTACTGTAATAACATTATAGCATTATGTCCATCTAGAGAAACTACACTTTCCAATGGTGAAATAATAATTAATTATACAAATCGGTTAATTTAGCTTCTGATATTACTTCATACCAACACAGAAACATTCTCTGTAGGCTATGTTTAATACCTTTCGATTGTTGATGTCCAAGGCCCCTGTTTCGATTGTTGTTATCGTACAAGGCCCCTTATAGACGAAGTCATTTGTTCTTAATTCATTGCACCGTCTTAGATGGCGTTATTTTAATTTTAAAACTCATTTATCTCATTAAATATCAGTCCTATCAAAATTTTGTAAAGAATAAAACTTATCGGAAATCATTTTTAAAGAAACTTTTGTTATGTAATATTTTTCACAAAAATCAATAATAAGCGAGATATTTCGATTTATTTAATTCAGGCCTCCTTATAACCCCCCTTTTAAATAAAGTATTTTGAATCCCATATAGCCTAAAATCTAAGTTACAACGAACGTAATTTATATTCCAATTTTCATATAAATCGGTTCAGCCATTATCGCGTGAAAAGGTAACAAACATACAGACAGACATACAAACAAAAATGTCAAAAATGCGATTTTCGGTTTCAGGGTGGTTAATTATATATGTTAGGACCAGTTATTTTTGGAAAATCGAATATTACCAGAAAAATTTCGGCTACTGATTTATTATTATTATAGATGTTATAGCTATGGACCGTACTTTGTCCAGGGGACTACAAGATTAAGTATTACTAAGTTTTTAATTGGACGACGAAAGTACATCTATAATCTTTTCGCTGTAAGAAAAATCCTAATATAAACAATAGCACGTGATTGAAGTGAGGCTTCATTGGCCGCTGTTTGGCGCTATAGATTCTCAGTACGTGTTCCCGCCTACTGTTGTACATTTCCCGTTACTCATCAAGTAGGCCTAACCTCACTACTATGTTTAGGAAACATTTATTTTATAATTACTGTAATTAAATCATTTTAAGCCTTATGTCTTCACAAACGACAGTTGAGGATGCAGAAGCCATACTTCAGTACCACGTGCTTACGTGAACAACTACGAGCTCAAGTGACGCCAGCTTGTTACAATAACAGACTACCTCGGTATTACTGTTGGTATTCATCCGCGTTCATAGTACATAACAAAATATAAACGTAGTTTTTCTTTTATATATCGTTTTACATATGAGTGAAGTTAAATATTTCATCGTATTTAACAACTAGAATTCAATTTTTTATTTTCAAATAATACAAGATTGTGGTTTCCAAATACGAACTATACTTTCCTGCACCATGTGAGTGTTTCGACTGGGAGCCAATCACGGGTATGACAGCAACGTGCTTATGTTTACATTAGGATTTTTCTTACAGCGAAAACAGTATAGCAAGCGAATTACTTTACTGTCGGCTCAAGCGACTCTTGTTTCGTAAAGTGGGGGAGCCCACTATTACACTAATATTTACAATTAACATTATTCACACTATGTATATCAGAATTGGCTATTTTTTATTATTTACGCTATAATAAAGACCATGGTCACAGGAAGAAAAGTAAAGAAGGTAAACTTACGAATTATAAAGAGGCAGTAGAGCAAGTGGACGGATTTTCTGAACAAAAAAATTAAACATTTCTTTCTCCGTGGGTAGCGATGAAGATATTCTTCATCTCCATGTTTCCCCCCCCCTATCATATTGTTTCACCCTTCCAAGTAGACTGTGGTCTTCTCGTTTTCCTTTTCATGCGGTATCCAGTGGATAACTTCTTTGTTTACTTGGGCATTATCTCTTCGCATTCAGTTTCCATAACATCTCAATTTCAGTTCTTTTACTTCTTGGAGTATATTTTTCTTTTCACCTACTTTTTTCCGCTGTTAATTCTCACTTTTTCTCTTCCTGATATTCATGCTGATCCTCTTTGATATGGGTAGCTCAGTTGGTAGAGCAGCTGGCTACGGACTGGAAGGTCCGGGGTTCGATCCCAGGTGGTAACAGGATTTTTTTCTCGTTGCCAAACTTTCAGAACGGCCCCAAGGTTCACTCAGCCTCCTATAAAATTGAGTACCGAGTCTTTCCCAGGGGTAAAAGGCGGTCAGAGCGTGGTGCCGACCACACCACCTCATTCTAGTGCCGAGGTCATGGAAAGCATGGGGCTCTACCGCCATGCCCCCCAAGTGCCTTCATGGCATGTTACGGAGATACCTTTACCTTTTTTTTTTTTTACCTCTTTGATATACCAGCTTCATGGTCAATAATTCATTTTTATTTGTTTTTATTTTCTGTTTATTTGTCCAAAGTTTAGTAGGTACCATTATTATTATTATTATTATTATTATTATTATTACTATTATTATTATCATTATTATTATTATTATTATTATTATTATTATTATCATTACTACTACTACTTTTAGTGGTTTGTTTTACGACGCTGTATCAACATCTCAGGTTATTTAGCGTCTGAAATAAGTGCAGGTGATAATACCGTTGAAATGAGCCCGGGGTCCAGCACCGATAGTTACCTAGCACTTGCTCAGATTGGGTTGAGGGAAAACCCCAGAAGAAACCTCAACCAAGTAACTTGCTCCGACCGGGATTCCAACTCGGGCCACCTGGTTTCTCGGACAGACGCGCCAGCCGCTACTCCACAGGTGTGGACTATTATTATTATTATTATTATTATTATTATTATTATTATTATTATTATTAGGGGACAGTCGGGTAGTACCGGACAGCGGGTAATATCGGACAGTGAGCTTCTTTCATCTACCACACGATGATAGTACCTGATTGACATGGTTACGTTTCTGTGATGTCGCATAGAGAAACGTAACCATGTCATTCAGGTACTACTATATGGTGGTAGATGAAAGAAACGCACTGTCCGATATTACCCGATGTCCGATACTACCCGACTCTCCCCTATTATTATTATTATTATTATTATTATTATTATTATTATTATTATTTCCGCAACTTCAAGCCAAAGAAAGTAAGAAAGGAAAGGAAAAGGAGTGTCATTAAGCTAATTTCTCTATATAGATCTAAATGTCGAGGTTACCACAATCGAGATAATCAACCATACTTTATTCTAATATGATACGTTCTTCTAAGTTTCTCCCCCTGTCCCTTATAATGCAAACAACGACAAAAGTGTGGTGTTAATTGTGTGTGGACGCGCATTCTATTCCTGCCTGAAAAAGCATGTTATTATACAACAGATTATTTTAGGCGAACGCTTGACGTAATTTTAACCAGATCACAGGAATCCCAGTGTATGTTCTTCTACGACGTAATACGGTCGATATGCCCTTAGGGTAAATCACTTCTCGGATTCTAACGCCAAGAAATAAGGCTAATCGATCAATGGACGGTCAAAACGACTTTTCATAATGGTATGTGTGAATATTGTTCTGATAATTCTGATTTTGTGGCGGGTTACAACCTACGGCGCCGTCTGTTGACAAAAAATTGAACTTAACGTGTATGTGAGGTAGTTCTCAATTCCGACACCAGACTTCAGCACCTGCCGCAAAATACCAAACTGCATAATAAAATGAATGTAGGCCTATACGGTATAAGCCACACTAAATACATACTGTACATAACAATTTAAAATTTTAACTCTCTCTCACACTGGCTTGAAAAATAATATTACAAGCTTTTACACTATGACCACGAGCAGAAAATTAAATTTTTTAATGTTTCTCAAAATGGAGAACGTGTAACTTTCGGGCTCGCAAGTAAGAAATATCATCATCGTATTTTCCTTCTCTGATTTAAGCAAATGCTAATGAGATAATATCGAAACCTTCCCTCTAGCTGCGCAAGTTATAACCAGAGAACATATCGCTATTGAATATAGTGGTAAATACCGGTATTTTTCAATACCGATAAAGAATATAGCAAATTCGTAATACCGGTATGACATCAGTTTAGGACGTTTTTACCGGTGTTGACGTGCATTACTAAAATACCGGTAAGTTATAATACCGGTAAAACGCTAAAAAAAAAATAAAAATAAAAATAAAACACAAATTATTGAAATAACCAGAGTCTGAATCGAGACTGAAAATACAGACAAGAAAAGGTAGGCCTATTTGTTTAGTACTTAACAATTCTTTTATATTAAATTGCATGTACCCTTAATACCGATATGACACTATTGAACTTTCTACCAATATAGACATAGTAGCCTACATGAATTTATTTTAGGAATTTTTACTGCGCTGATACTGTTTCACTTGGCATTGTGTTTTTTTTTTTAAGTTTAATACACGCCTGTAGTCATACCGTGTGTTTTTTATGATCTGTGTGTAGGCGGTTTTTACTATTGTTTCTATTGTGTTCATGTAAACGAACTGTTGTCTTGTTACGTGCATACATCGAGTCAGGCTGTCTTCCATTCATTAATTTTTGTACGTCCTATATGCTCCTTAATGAATACCGGTATTTAACCTATAAATACTGGCATAAAATACCGGTTTTCAACGTATTTTACAGGTAAAAATAAAGGTTTTAACAATATCACTTATACAAACGTAACGGAATAAATAATATCGGTTTTATATCGAAACCTAAATAATTTTGGTATTCGATCACTGGTTATAAGTTCACAGCAGTATAACAAATAAAAAATAGCTGTATACTTAGTAGTAACAACAAGGTTGAGAAATTAAAGCTTAAATATAAGACTATTATAGAACAAATTAAGAAGCTCTTAACCGTAAGTAGACTAGTGTTCATTCATTTGGAAGGATGTTGAGTGCAGCATGTCTCGCATATCACGTGACAGCGATGGCATTCACGGAGAAAGGCAGTCCAATTACTATCTTCAAATAATAATAATAATAATAATAATAATAATAATAATAATAATAATAATAATAATAATAATAGTAATAATAATAATAATAATCTAGAAAAGAAACAAAACTAAAGTTCTATAAAACTATGGCAGTACCCGTGTTGACATATGGAAGCGAATCATGGATAATTAAAGAACGAGATAAAAGTAAATTACAGGCTGCAGAGATGAGGTTTCTTCGCTGAGTAAAGGGATGTACAAGAAGGGATCTGATAAGAAATGAGGATATCCTTAAGGAATTAAATATATAAAACATAAACGAAAAAGTTGAACATTATAAAGAAAAGTGGAAAGAACACCTGTCTCGAATGGATAACGAAAGAATTCCAGCACTGATACAACAGTACCAACCTAAAGGCAAAAGAGATGTCGGACGTCCTAGGAAGAGGTGGAACTGAATAAAATGTGAAGACGGAACAGGCACTAAGCCTAAACCATGATGATGATGATGATGATGATGATGATGAATAATCCGTAGCGTTACATCGTTTAAGGCTCCAGACTGACCAGCCGGCTGCTGGCCTCACGTCCACATACTGAAGTAGAAGTGGACGATCATCCAACCAGAATGGATGTATCGTGTGGTGAGCACGATGATTCTCTCAGACTTTACAGCTGGCTTTCGTAACCGGATTTCGCTACCTATCTTAGCTCCCCAAGTGTATCGCGATGTTGGTAGGCACCGGTCCCATACACTGGCCGAAATTTCATGAGAAAATGTCTTTCCCATGAGGACTCGAACCAGCGCGCATTCCGTAATGCGAGTCCTAGGCAGGATGCCTTAAACCACGACGTCACGGCGCTGGATGCTATCTCCAAATAAATAAATAAATAAATAAACAAATAAATAAATAAGCCCGCTACAACCCATTAGGGTAAGGGCCTCCTGCATCAAGCAGGGTGAGCTCTCCTTGTACTCGCCTGGGGAGCTATTCCCAAAAATGTCCTTATTTCTTAACGCAAACACGTCCTTCACGTCCTTAAACTACAGTAGTAGGCCTATATCTGTCTATCTGCTGAGGAGATATCTGTGCACAGTTTAAAGGGAGTTTTCGACATGAGCTCATTTGCAATTCACTTCTTAGTTCAAGTTTCACAAGTAGTTCTAGCGCTTCTTATGTCGTTCTTGCCCTCTACCTTTCTTTTTGGCCTGAATTTTAATTCTGTCTTTCGATTTATATGAACACTTATGCAATCGTTGCAGGTGGCCTTTTCACTATTGTATGTTTCTTCAACAATCTTCTCGTCGGAAACTGACTCAGTCCGAGTAGGCAGGGTAGCATATCATACCGCAAATGTTTATATTTATGCAGGTGGCAGTACAGTACATTAATGGCTCTAGTATTTCAAACATGACGTTGCCACAAATATGTTGTATAACTGTGTTAGGATGTGTGTTGTAGGAAGTCCAGTTGGATATTGGATATCGTGAAGATAGATTGCGCAATACACTTACAAAGCTACTGAAACAATATCGAACATTTTCAGACCTCTGCATAGGCGGAGTTATGGGGGCATGGTGGGGCATTGCCCCCAAACGTTACAAAATAATTCAAAAGATTTTTCTTGCTTTTGTTTATGATGAAGTTTCTGTGCTTAAATTGACGAATTAATGTCTTAAGGCCATGTGTCTAAACTATAATATTTATTTTAAATTTCTGAATGTATAAGAATTGATATACCTCATTTGAGGAATGGAATCACTATAATGTTTTTGTAACAGCCTGTACTGATGTGTTAGAACTCCGCAGATGTTGAAGCAGCCACTCGGATAAATATGTATGTATGTATGAATGTATTTATTTATTAACACTACAATTGGGTATACACCCGGTGGTAGTGATATATAATATACAATAATTACAATTACATGAAATAAAATAAAATAAACGTAAATGAAATAAAATAAAAAAACTTAAATCTATAAATAGTAGATGCAATAAACCTAGGACTATAAATAAAAATTATTCTATAATAATGCCTACGATAAGCAAAAGTAAATCTAACTTATAAGTACTTTATTTCACCCAACTATTACCAATTTAAGTAATTACATATCACCTTAATTAATTACATACGAACTTAATTACATATCATCTTAATTAATAACATATCACCTTAATTTACTTATATATCAACTAAATTACATATCATCTTAATTAATTACATATCAACTTAATTAATTATACATCAACTCAATTAATTACATGACACAACTTAACATGATTAACGTACTGCACAACAATGCAGAAAAAAGAAAAGTGATCCCGGTATAATGTGTAAACTTAAAGACGAGATTAAATAACATAATAATTAGAATTTACATTTCATACGATATCTTGCTTTTTAGATAAACATATGATGTAAATGTAAAATTGGTCCACCGCTGTGAAGTAATGGTTAGCACGTCTTGCCATGAAACGAGCGGGCCTAGGTTCAAATCCTGGTTGGGACAAGTTACTTGGTTGGGGTTTTTCCTCAACCAATTCAAGCAAAAATGTTGGGTAATTTTCGGTGCTGGACCTCGGACTCATTTCGCCATCATTAAGTCACATATCATCCATGCAATATCCCGGGTTAGGTTCACGGTGCCGCGTGCGGTACTTGCACAAGAGCGCGGACATTCGGTTACCCAACCATTCATATAATGTAAGTGGTAAGCACAATAAGCCTCAGGCTGCAGTGAAAGCTTTCGGGTCCCTTCTCCATACAAGAGGAAAAAAAAAAAAAGTAAAATGTCTGTATATTTTGTTAAAATTTTACTTTATTACAATACCTTTATTAAATTATCATCTTCTGATATACTGCACTAAGGTCAAGCTATAACGGAGATAAATGATGTCCTCCATAATCTCGATATATATCGAGATTGTACGGTTTTGCTTTGCCCCCCCCCCCCAAAGAAACGGTTCTCTCTCCGCCTATGTTCTGAGAGTACTTAAACGATTGTGCATAAAGTTTGTATCCTGGATTTTTCTCTAACATAATTCCTTTGTTTGGAAGACAGAGCATACAACAACAACAACAACTCAGCCGTAAGCTTCATCTTCTATTCTATTTCTCTTCTTCCTTTTGACATCACTTATTATCGAGATTGGGGTAGTGCCAGTGCAAATTTTGCGAGTTCTCCTATATTGGGAAGTGTTTAACTTAAATGACTGAATAATCACCTTAAAATTTATAAAATTACCAAAAATGGCATCAAAATATAAAAAAATGACCTAAAAGATTAAAACAGCGAAAAATTACTTAAAAAGGTCTACATTTCTGTAACCAGCAGCTCGTATCCAGGATTTATATATTTACGGGCGTTGCAAACGATGTAAAGAAAAATAGAAGACATGTCGTCAAAACCCGCGTCCTGCTAATGACTTAGGATAACATATTATTTGGTTTATGATTTCGAAGTAATGAAATTGCATTTCTTTTCCTGTAATGTAATTAATATTTTTCAGCTTAATAGTTTATAAGATTCAGAACCAAACTGACATAAAATTAACTCCTTTTGAAGTAAGGAGGTCAATTATTTTTTTGGTTCCAGACACCCTCAAAACCCTGAGTTGCAGTTCCAGAGCCCGCATGGTTCCAATCAACATCTGCAAAATATTGCGCCTAATTTTGTTATCATTACAGTTTGAGGGATGAAAATTTTAAAACTGATTCTCTTTTTCTTTTCTTTTTTATTTGGGTTATTTCACGACGCTTTATCAACAGCAATGGCTATCTAGCGTCTGAGTGAGATGAAGGTGATAATGCCAGCGAAATAAGTCTAGAATCCAGCGACGAAAGTTACGCAGCATTTGTCTTAATGGACTGAGGGAAAACCCCAGAAAAACCTCATCCAGGTAACTTCTCCCAACCCGAATTTGAACCCAAGCCCGCTCGTCTTATGGTCAGGCATACTAACCGTTTCTCCACTGCGGTGGACGTTCTTCTTATTCGTCGTCGTCTTCCTCAAAAGTATTAGGCCGAGTGGCCTGTTGACGGCCTCAAACTAGAATTTTCAGTCCATCTCTTCTTCGAACGACCCAGAGATCTTTTGCCATGTAGGTGGTAATGAAACAGTGCTTTTGGAATTCTGCATCGATACATTCGTTCGAGATGATCCTTCCACTGAAGTTGATATTTGCTGATGAACTGCATAATGGGTTCTATTTGAAGTTCTTGCATTATGTCCTCATTTTTGTTATGATCTCAGAGAGTATATCCAGCTGCTGCTCTCATGAACCTCATCTCACTTGCTGTTATTCTACTGACATCTTTATTCTTCACAGTCCACGCTTCGCTACCATAGCTTAATACTGGCTGTGCTAAGGTTTTATACAAGCCTATTCTTGTGTGCCTTTGTACTAGTGAAGGTTTCATGATTTTATTAATGATCCCCATTGTTTTATTATATTTACATATTTTTTCAGCAATATCTACTTCCTCATAAGGTGATAGTGTATAGCCAAGGTAAGTGAAAGTATTTACTCTTTCTATTATTTTATTATTCAAACAGATTTTACTTGGTACAGGGAATTTCCCACAAAATGACATGATTTTCGTTTTTTAATAATAATTTCCATGTTATATTTTTCACCGACCATATTTAAATTGTGTACTGAATATTGTAAATCATCTTCAGTTGATGCTATGAGAACTAGATCATCAGCGAAAAGTAAAGCATCAAGCTGCAAATTTCGATTAATTGGAATAAATCCATGGCGTGTCTGTCGCCAATCTTAAACGATTCTGTTTATATATATATATATATATATATATATATATATATATATATATATATATATATATATATATAATGAACAGAAGTGGTGAAAAATCATAGCCTTGTCCTACTCCACTATAAATGGGTCGCCATTGTGAAAGTCTATTGTTGCTTCGAATTGCTATGGTGGTTGCTTTATATGTTGTAAATATTTTCTATAATCTGTTGAGGTACTTGATCATCTGCCAAAATCTGAAGTAATTTATTCCGATTAACTTTATCAAAAGCCTTTTTAAAGTCAATGAATGCCATATGCGTTTCTAGATTAAATTCTCTATGTTTCTCAACCAGTTTTTAATATACATGTTTACGTAGATTACCAAAAAATAGCTCGCAAAAATGTTTTTTGTGGCTTATAGAAAATCACAGAAAATGGATAAATATGGTTTCGGAACCCGATGCCTCAATTTCAAACTACGGTACTAAAAATCGCCACCCCTATTCATACTGTGAACTAATTAAACTGAGAATTCTGTTTAGACTTCCCCCCCCCCCAAAAAAAAATATTGTTTTGAATTCTTAGAATATGCTTTTATTTCTCCATGAAATATCTTCGCCTTCACATTTCTTGAAAGCGAAGGGAGCAACAATGCGCTAAAACAACTACGATAAGTGGTGGCAGCTTGTTATCATAACCACCCTTCGTCGTTCTATATTGCAAGTTATTGCAATTGTGGGGTTATATTTCCCCCATCACCCCTGTGTTCATTTCGACACAAGGACGGGAAGACGGAAGGGAAGGCGTGGGGACGACGCTATTATACTTGAATCCCGTACACTGCACTTACTGCAATCAGCTGACATTTCCCATCAGGGATTCCCGATCAATCAATCATTGCCCTCAGATAGAGAAGTGGCTGTCATCCGAGTGGGGGATGAAAGAAACGTGAAAGTAATTTGTCAGCCGATAATCAAGGAGCCCAACTTTTTTCTTCCTCTTCTTCTTTCTTCTTGTCGCGGACCTCTAATGAAGGACCTTTATCGCTCTCTTTCAAGCTTTCAAGAAGTTATATCCCCTTTCAAACAGGCAGAAAAGGGTAATGCTGTTGAAAACTTTAACAGCGCGTTCCGATCAGTTTTTGTTTCTTTTCGCTAGACATGGTACTTCTTTTACATGGGAGAAAGAAGCTGTGATTAACTTCAAACTCGAACATAACAGAAAAACCTTTTATCACGCTCAAACTGATGAAAAATGCATGTTCTGTACTAGTTCTCGATAATACTGTACGAGTACTGCGTGTTCAGTTCAAAGTGTGTCATGGCTCGCTGTATGACGTCATGTGGCTAGCCGATGAGCCTAGACAATTCAATCTTCCTGCACTTCCGCAGAGGCGTATTACCTATGTGCCAGAGAAGTTGCCTAGCAAGTACGGCGTTCATTAATACCGATACGTACGGTAACGCCAGTAGTGGCAGGAATGTGAACTGTTTGGAAACACGTACTGAGGTGAGTTTTTTTCTTACTGTCGGGATATGGGGAGAGGGTTAAGACGATTACTTACGTACAGTATTTGTTAACATTAACTTCGACTGTCAACAGGGACACGGAGCATTTGATTTGTGTTGTGGAATGTTGTCGTACGTAACCGATGATAACAAATACTCTGCGTACGACTTGCTCGAGCAAAACACAGTTCGAAAGAGGTTATGGTAGCACACAGGCCGTCATCTGTTGTTACGACGTTCAAGTTATACCGTACATGTTCTCAAGTTCAGATTGAACGCCTTGATTAATAGGCAACGTCTCTGACATAAAAGCTAAAACTCGCTTCAAATCGCTGACTCACAACAGTGACGTCATGAAACACTTTGAAATGAACACCCAGTATATTGAATATGTCCACTTCATTGTCACGAGAAAGTCATACTCAGACATGGTAATTTATAGAGGAACATTCTAAATGAGGCAGCAGAGCAAGTGGACAGCTTCAAACACTTGGGATGTACTATAACCAGTAACATGAGCTGCTGCCATGGCAAAGGAAGCTTTTAATATAAAAAGGGGCATCTTCTACGAACGTCTGGAAAAAGAACTGAAGAAGAGACTAATGAAGTGCTTTTTATGGAATGTGGCACTGTATGGGGCAGAAACATGGCCACTACGACGAAGTGAAGAGACGCGAATTGAAGCATCTGAAATGTGGATATGAAGAAGAATGGAATATGTGAAGTGGACAGACAGAATAAGAAATGAAGCTGTGTTGGAAAGAGTGAGTGAAGAAAGAATGATGTTGAAAGTGATCAGAAAGAGGAAAAGAAATTGGTTGGGTCACTGGCTGAGAAGAAACTTCCTACTGAAAGATAAACTTGAAGGAATAGTGAAGAGGAGAAGAGTTCGGGGCAGAAGAAGATATCACATGATAGACCACATTGAGAGATATGGATCATATGAGGAAACAAGAAGAAGGCAGAAAATAGAAAAGATTGGATAAAGCTGGGTTTGCAGTGAAAGACCTGCCCTTGTGCTGAACAATGAATGAATGAATTCATTCTTGGACAACTACTTCAAACGCTGGACTTTTAATGTATAATATCAAAGTTCTGCTTCAAAGAATTGTCTCTGTGATTGCACCAATATTGTAATGAATCGGAATTCGACACTAAAATAATAATATATAATTTTGTTCTGTTTTCCCATGACGACCCATGTTTAAGAACAGTTCATATTTTTTTAGTAATAATACTAATAACAGTAGAAGAAACAGCAACATTATTATATAATAACATTAGTTGCATCAGCAGCACTAGCAGTAATAATAATAATAATAATAATAATAATAATAATAATAATAATAATAATAAGCTTCATTAGCGATAATACCGAATCAAAAGTGCTACTGGTAAGTTACTACCAAGTAGTAGTGCCTTTCTTCCCACCATAATCTGAACACACGCTCTCGTCATGAAACAATACTAACAATACCATCCCATCGCACCTCCTCATACTCATCTTCTTTCACAATAGCCCTGCCAAGACTCTGGAATTCGCTACCTGCTAGCATCAGGGACTGTCGAAATAAAATTGAATTCAAACGAAAACTTACTAGGCACTTGGTCAGTAATTGATTTCTTGTAAATAGTTTCTTCAATCTATCACAAAATATTTCAATATTCAGTAATTTCATCACTATACAATTTTGTTATTCTAGATTTAATTTGTAATTCAGTAAATATAAAATATTCTTTGTTTCTCTATGATAAATTATCTAGCTTTAATTATTCAGGTAATCTTTTCGTACTTTGATTTTATTGTAATTGTAATTGTAAATTTAATGCTAATTGTAATGTTATTTGTAATTGTAATTATAAATTTAATACTAATTGTAATTTTTGTAATTTTATTGTTCATATTGCAGTTGGAATCTCCTGGTAGAGGGGCAGAGAAGGCCTGACGGCCTTATCTCTACCAGGTTAAATAAAGAAATACTAAAATACTAAAAGTAGTAGTGGCAATATTAGTTATTTTTGTATGAAAGTCGTAATCAGGCGTTTTTGCATCGAGGTATCAAACAGACTTGAGGCGCATACTTAGCCAAAACGCTATAACTTTGTTTTTTTGAAAGATGGGAGATGGGATATGGCAGTTAAGCGGCCGAGCTTGGAACTACAGTGCTATGTTGCCAATATGGACTACCATGCTGCCAGCTGATGGAAGCTACAGTCCATGAGGATTTACTTGTCTAGTCCCTTTTAGAAAGAGAGAGAATGCTCACCATCTCTCTCTACCCTCATTTATGATGGTCGACACTCCTTCAAACGACCACGAGTTACCACCAGTGGCGGCATTCTCTTCCTCTTCAAATTCTGACTCCACTCCGCCAGAAAGTTCGTCCGTGTCCGTGTCGTCCAAATTGATTACGAACGAATAATAAATTTCCATCTACAAGTCCATCCTTCGCCCAATAAAATTTTTCAACTTTTTCTATGCGTTCACAGGCCTTCCTCCAATTTTCTTTCGTCATTTTTAACCTGTTACACACGTTTTTTAAGAGTTCTGTTCGGGCGTTTCTTTCCTGGAGTTCGGAGCACACTTCCGCTTCCGCTTTCTAGCGCTTCCTTTTGTTTTTTTTTTGTTGTTTTTTTTTTGTTTTTTTTGTTTTGTTTTGTTTTTTTTTTTTTTTTCTATTTTAATCCTGTTAACACCACGAGATGATATATGTGTCGCTGCAGCAGTACTTTCGATAAAAATCAGCACAGATATTGTTTGTTTTCCGCATTTCAGTGCCTCATATTCTCCAGTAAAGAATTTATGTGCATTAATAACCATGTTCATTCCGTCCGACTTCAAGGGTTTCCCGCGTTTTCCCATATTGCCTACCATTATTATTAAATACAAGAGCACAACACTCATTACAATATTTAAGGTAACAGTGAAACCATGTATCTCCGAAAACATTTTAATTTGTGAATTATATTATATTAAATTGGTACAACAAGATACAAACTCGTCCACACCTGTGGAGTAACGGTCAGCGCGTCTGGTCGCGAAACCAGGTGGCCCGGGTTCGAATCCCGGTCGGGGCAAGTTACCTGGTTGAGGTTTTTTCGAGGTTTTCCCTCAACCCAATAAGAGCAAATGCTGGGTAACTTTCGGTGGTGGACCCCGGACTCATTTCACCGGCATTATCACTTTCATTTCATTCAGACGCTAAATAACCTGAGATGTTGATTTAGCGTCGTAAAATAACCCAATAAAAAAAAGATACAAACTCACTTCACTATTCACAAGATACTACTAACTAACGAACTCGAACAACCCCGAGACGCCACTGAGAGATCCACTAATTTGGTTTGCAAAAGTGTGAAGGGAGAAGGGAGGAGAAAGGGCATTCCAAGAATTGTACAAAAGGAAACCTCTTGCCCGTCACATGTGGTGGCAGTCGGTAGACAAGAAAATCAGACAAGGACAGTAGAAATCACGCCAACTTAATCCTCATGCACTGTAGCAATTGACGTTAAGATGGCTGACCTTAAAACATTCATTGACAATTGACGCGAAAGTAAGAAAACAATACAAAAATCGACAGAGAATCAAAGACGAAACGTACCAATGTTAACATTGTGTGCACAATAAATGTTTCCAAGAGAGCTATTAAGCATTCGCCACGTGGGAACGGTAAGTTTGGCAACTCAACCGTTGTTACCATAGCAACAGGCCTACCACGCTATGTGATATTCAGTTGTTTTTCCGATCACAACGCTCCTGTCATGTCCTATCTTAAAAAAAAAAAAAAAACAAGTACACTTACGACCATAATACATACATTTCATGAACGAAAGCATAATTTTCATTTTAAAGACACAGGCAAGGAATGAAAATAATACATATTCATTCATCCATAGTATTCTGCCCAAGGGCAGGTCTTTCACTGCAAAAACCCAGCATTCTCCAATCTTCCCTCTTTTCTGCCTTCCTCTTAGTCTCCTCATATGATCCATGTATCTTAATGTTGTCTATCATCTGATATCTTCTTCTGACCTGAACTTTTCTCCTGTTGACCATTCCTTTCTGTGCATCCTTCAGTAGTCAATGTCTCCATAGTCAATGAGCCAGCTAATTTCTTTTTCTCTTCCTGATCAGTTTCAGCATTATTCTTTCTTCACCCACTCTTTCCATCACAGTTTCATTTTTTATTTTGTCTTTGGGTAGAATTTAAGGAAAGGTTGAGAAGATTAGACTGAAAATGTAATTGTAGATGCAGTGTAATTATCTAAGTTGTGTCATGTAATTAATTAAGTTGATATGTAATTAATTAAGATGATATGTAATTTAGTTGATATGTAAATAAATTAAGGTGATATGTAATTAAGATGATATGTAATTTAGTTGATATGTAAATAAATTAAGGTGATATGTAATTAATTAAGATGATATGTAATTAATTTCATTTGTAATTAATTAAGGTGATATGTAATTACTTAAATTGGTAATAGTTGGGGGAAATAGAAGTACTTATAAGTTACGTTTACTTTTGCTTATTGTTAGGCGTTATTATAGAATAGTTTTTATTTATAGTCCTTGGTTTATTGCATCTAGTTATTTATAGTTAGAAATAAATTTAGGTTTATTTTATTTTCTTTTATTTTTCTTTTTTATTGCTGTAATTATAGTATAATTGTAATGGTATTATTGTATACTAGCTGTACCCGTGCGCTCCGCTGCACTTGTTAGAAATAAATATAAAGTAACTACATAATTAAAATAGGACATCTGGTCCAGGGAACATTCGTGTTTGATAGAAGGATAAATCGTTTAATATGTCACTTAATTTAAATTGTATTTAAGTAATTAAAATGCGATCATTTTGGTCCAGAGACCACTCATTTAGTGCAATGGTAATTCCTTTAACATATTTCTTAATTGTTATTACATGCAAAAAATTAAAATATGATCATTTGGTTCAGAGAACATCCGTTTTTGGTGCAATTTGGTCCCATCAAAATTTTGCTTGGAATGAAACGTATCAGAAGTCATTTTTAAAGAAACTTTTGTTATGCAAAATTTTTCACAAACATTAATAATAAGGGAGATATTTCGATTTATCTAATTCAAGCTCCCTTATAACCTCCCTTTTATATAGAGTATTTTGAATGCCATATAGCCTAAAATCTAAGTTACAACGAACTTAATTTATATTTCAATTTTCATATAAATCGGTTCAGCCATTATCGCGTGAAAAGGTAACAAACATCCAGACAGATAGACATACAGACAGACATACAAACAAAAATTTCAAAAAAGCGATTTTCGGTTTCAGGATGGTTAATTATACATGTTAACACCAATTATTTTTTTGGAGAATCGAAAATTACCAGAAAAATTTTGGCTAGAGATTTATTATTAGTATAGATTATATATCACTGCCACCGGGTGTATACTCAATTGTAGTATTAAGAAATACATACATACATACATACATACATACATACATACATACATACATACATACATACATACATACATACATACATACATACATATATACATACATACATACATACAAAAATGGAAATTAATTACCTACCTTCAGTATGTGCTTAAAAATATCAACTAACCAAAAATGGAACACGTGCAACCGAGAACGAAATGATTATCACGGAATTGAGGATAGGACGGAAGATTCTGTCAACTCATAATCCCGGAAATGACGACGAAGAAGATGCTCGAAGTACGTAAGTCATAAAACCGCATTTAATTATAGAAGTAATTTAAAGCTGGTGCGATAACATGACTGTGGAAAAACACGTGGTGACGGAAAGGCATTTCCAGGGTGAACACAGAGCATTAAATTCTCGGTAGAAACCTTTCTCCTGTCTTTTTGCCAATAACGAATCTCATACGATCTGTCAAGTATAACAGTGTCTTCCTCTACCTCTAATGACAATCCATCAACTGAGTTACGATAGTGCCACTCCTGATTATTAATCCAAACTGTTACAGAGCGGATGGCTGCAGACAACTGGGATAAAGTTTTGCACGTTTTTAGTTCATACCGTTTGCTGCAGGCCTACACAAAGGCTTCCCCTTGCGGAGTTTTAATTGAACGGTGCATCAGCTGTCACATTAAAAGTGTTAATTACTATGAAACATCCTCGTGTCGCTGTATTTGCCGATATCAATATGAATTTTATGGGACACGAGAGTGACAAGGCAATTAAACTACAAAGAGAATCCTCTGTCCTTGCGTTGGGTGGACTGGAATTAGAACTGAGTCGAAGTGCCTGCTATATCGACACGTGAAATGTTTTAAATTTAGCTTATATTGAGATATGTATGTATTTTCCACAGCGGTGGACACTTACTTCTTTTTGTCTAGTTTATCATACTTACTTATTTACTTACTTACTGGCTTTTAAGGAACCCGCAAGTTCATTGCCGCCCTCACATAAGCCCACCATCGGTCCCTATCCTGTGCAAGATTACCCCCAGTCTCTATCAACATATCCCACCTCCCTAAAATCCATTTTAATATTATCCTCCCACCGGCGTCTCGGCCTCCCCAAAGATCTTTTCCTCTCCGGTCTCCCAACTAACACTCTATATGCATTTCTGGATTCGCCCATTCGTGCTACATGCCCTGCCCATCTCAAACGTCTGGACTTAAATTCCTAATTATGTCAGGTGAAGAATACAATGAGTGCAGTTTTGCGTTGTGTAACTTTCTTCATTCTCCTGTAACTTCATCCCTCTTAGCCCCAAATATTTTCCTAAGAACCTTATTCTCAAACACCCTTAATCTCTGTTCCTCTCTCAAAGTGAGAGTCCAAGTCTCACAGAATAACCGGTAATATAACTGCTTTATAAATTCTAACTTTCAGATTTTTTTACAGCAGACTAGATGACAAAAGTCTCTGAACCGAATAATAACAGGCATTTCCCATATTTATTCTGCGTTTAATTTCCTCCCGAGTATCATTTATTTTTGTTACTGTTGCTCCAAGATATTTAAATTTTTCCACCTCTTCAAAGGATAAATCTCCAATTTTTATGTTTCCATTTCGTAAAATACTCTGGTCACGAAACATAACCATATACTTTACCTTTTCGGGATTTGCTTCCAAATCTATCGCTTTACTTGCTTCAAGTAAAATTCTGTGTTTTCCCTAATCGTTTGTGTATTTTCTCCTAACATATTCACGTCATCGGCAGAGACAAGAAGCTGATGTAACCCGTTCAATTCCAAACCCTGCATTTTATCCTGAACTTCCCTAATGGCATATTCCAGAGCGAAGTTAAGAAGTAAAGGTGATAGTGCATCTCCTTGCATTAGCCTGCAGTGAATTGGAAAAGTATCAGATAGAAACTGGCCTATACGGACTCTGCTGTAAGTTTCACTGGGACACATTTTAACTAATCGAGTGTAATTTATCATTAGGAATATAATTCTGAAGGGTTTCATGGTCGACTCTAACATCTCTATATTGATTAATACGGTAAGTTTTACTACATAATTCTGCTTAATAATGTCTGTCATGTCTGGGAAAAAGTTACGGACTTGGACTAGGCCGGAGAAAATAGTACATATCCGACTTCGTCCCCATTCATTATAGTTGTAATATTCTATCGATAAGACGGGGGATGGTGACAGCTTCCCTGTGTTTATGAGGGGTCGTAATTAGAGTGTCATAGACACGCGCTGCTCAGTCGGCGTGTAATGAGGAGGTAATTGAAGGTGAACCGACTTACTGGTACAGAGAGATGACGCGTGAGCCAGCATATGCCTGGGCGGACCCCGTGCAACGAAGGCTGATTTGAGTTTCAACGGCAAATCGTAAGGGACATGCTATATTAAGCGTTGGTGGAAATGGTGATAGCAAAGTGGCATTTGGCGAGACGAATGCGAAGATTCGCTGTCAGATTACCTGACATTTGCTTTTGTGTAAACCTCGGAAAAAAAGTACGAGATAATCGTCCAAACGGGATTCGAACCTACAACCATATTAAAGAAATTACAATCTCGGATCACGATTCGTGCTCCTTAACCCGAGAATATAATAATAATAATAATAATAATAATAATAATGATAGTAATAATAATAATAATAATGAAATAATTTATATATATATATATATATATATATATATATATATATATATAACCATGAAACATTGAGAAACCTGAAACAGCTATTATTGTTAACAAGAATTGTTAGAAAAATATTTCGTTATCCTATTCTTAAATTGGTTTGATGTCTGATAGTCCCTGACATTACTCGGTAGGGAATTCCAGAGTCGAGGAACAGCCACAGTGAAAGAAGATGAATATGAGGATGTTCGGTGGGAGGGAATGGATAATATTGAGGAGTGTTGTGATCGTGTGTCTAGGTTATGATGGGTGGATAAATTTTGAAAACGAGACGCAAGATAGACAGGAGTGGAGAAATGCAATATGTGAAAGAGAAGGGAAAGACAGTGAATTTTCCTACGATCTTCTAGACGGAGCCAGGACATTTCGAGAGATGGTGTTACGTGATCAGCCCTGCGAATATTGCAGACGAAACGGACGCACATATTATGAACACGTTGTAGTCTCTGCGCCGAAGTAACGCTTAGGTTAGTAAGCAGAATATCGCAGTAATCGAAGTGGGGCATCACGAGTGTTTGCACTAACATTTTTTTCATGGAAAAGGGTAGAAAATTCTTCAATCGCCTAAACGAGTGGATTAATGAGAATACTTTTTTGCAGGTTTCTGCAACTTGATTGTTCCAATTCAAACTTTTATCCATATAAATACCTAGATTCTTTACTGATTCACTGAACGGAATTTCGGTGCCGTATATTTTAATCAGGGACAAATTTGGTATGGTAATAGTGCTTAACAAACGTGAATGGCCCACAATGATTGACTGATTTTTCTGGATTTAGTTAAAGTCGGAATTTCCGTGTCCATGTCCAGACTGAGTCCAGATCGTCATTAATTTTAGTTATTGCATCATTTATTTCGTCAGTGTGGAATTTTATGTATATTTGAAGGTCGTCTGCATAGAGATGGTGTCGGCAGTACTTTAGAGATTCTGATATGTCGTTGATATAAATTGTAAATAGTAAAGGGGATATGTTAGTGTTCTTATCGTATCTCAGTTGTCATTCATTATAAACTACTTAAAAATTAGGAAATTACGTGGAAAGAGGAAATAGAGTAAGTTAGGCCTAAAAATATTAAAGAAAGAGTGGCCCCTTAATTGTTTTGAGAAATCTGTACTGATAATAAAACTTTAACCTACTTTTTTCTGATAATTTTCGCTTTTACAAGAATTATTACTGTTAAAAGGCTTATGTAAAGAAGTAGTGGAAAACAAGAAGTCAGACAACGTTTAGGTTTCGGGAAAGACGAAAAAATAGCACGAAATTTAGAGCATAAAATTAAGAAATATTAATACTATTCATACATGAAAAATGAATTAGAATCTGAACCTTATAATTGACAAAAGTATATTAGTATAAGATTATAACATGGATGAAAAATCATAGTCTATTGTACTTTTTTTTTTTCAAATTCTCCTTGCTTTAGCCCGCAGCGAATTGCAAAAGCATCAGACAGAAACTGGTCTATACGGACTCTGCTGTACGTTTCACTGAGACACATTATAATAATTGAACTAAGTTCTTGGGAATACCAAGTTCAATAAAGATATTTATAAAACTTCTCTCTTAACCGAGTCATATGCTTACTCTTGAATAAATATGGAAAATTAATTCCGCATTAATAATAATAATAATAATAATTTATTTAATCTGACAGGATTAAGGCCATAAGGCCTTCTCTTCCATCCTACCAGATAGCATATATAAATACAAAAAAGAAATACAAACACTGATGAAAATGATACAAATTAAGTTAAAGCCTTATAGAGGGTCAACAGAGTCAAAAGTACATTATAGTGCTCTCATCGAGCTAATACAACAAAAAGAAAGAAAACAGAGATAGCAATGATGATATTGATAACTGACAATAATAATAATAATAATAATAATAATAATAATAATAATAATAATAATAGTAATAATAATAATAATATTAAATACATTACATATTAATTTTCAATTTTACAACAGCATTATAAGTGATCCAAACAAGAAAAACAAATTCAAAGCTAGCGAAGCGCTAAGTTCTGCCACATCCGTAATAATAATAATAATAATAATAATAATAATAATAATAATAATAATAATAATAATAATAATAATAATTTATTTATACTGGCAGAGTTAAAGCCATAGAGCCTCCTCTTACATTCTACCAGGTCACAAAGTAAATAGGCCTAAACAGTGCAAATTTAACAAAAAGTTAAAGAACAGAATACTAATACATTACAAGAAAAAAAAATAATAATAGCATAACAAAATCGACACTAAACAACATGGAAATAATACAATAAACTTACACCATAATAGAAAATTTATTTTATTTTATTGGGTTATTTTACGACGCTGTATCAACACCTAGGTTATTTAGCGTCTGAATGAAATGAAGGCGATAATGCCGGTGAAATGAGTCCGGGGTCCAGCACCGAAAGTTACTCAGCATTTGCTCGTATTGGGTTGAGGGAAAATCCCGGAAAAAACCTCAACCAGGTAACTTGCCCCGTCCGGGATTCGAACCTGGGCCACATGGTTTCGCGGCCATACGCGCTGACTGTTACTCCACACGTAATAGAAAAAAAAGTAAAATACATTGGAATATAATAAAAAGCAACTCATTTAGTACTAATAGTTAATATGGAAAACGTAAGAAAAATATAACAAAATGGAATGTAATAAAATAATAATAAAAAAGAAGAAAAGAAATACGAAAATTAAATAAAATCCACAATAAAAAAGGTATGATAATAAATTCATCTGGAGATCAAGAAAACAAAAAAAGGGCTGTTAATAAAAAGGAATACTTATCATTCTCAATACAGTCGATTAATTCTGTCTCAAAACTACAAATAAATCGAATTCCAAATGCAGACTACGGTAATTTATGAAGCTGTGGTTAGGTTTGTGAAGCAGGGATTGTACTTCACCCCGCGAATGTCCTCTTAACCGGATTCGACAGGCTGGAATCCCTCGTATGGTTTCCGAGGGGAATGAACGCTACTTCTCCCCACGTTTCGAACGAATGCGTCCGCACGATATCAACGCCTTTCGCAGCATAACCATATGCATTGGGATCAGCTCCGGTTTTCCTCCACAAATTAATAATATGCGTACTTGGTAATTATTTGTGTAACATCTCCTTTCAGTGCAAAGCGAATTAGTTAACAGTTACTCACTCACAATTTATAAATATTAAACATGGAGTTGAAGTTTCTCAGAAATCTATTTTAGGCCCATTATTGTTTAGAGTTTATAGCAGTGATGTCAAAGCAAGAGCATTTTTCTGACCTTGACGTCATTCGCGGGCATTAAGCGCTAGGTATGCTAGGAGGAATAAGCAGCCTGTTGGATTAAGAAAACAGTGGTGCACAAACTTCAAACGGAACGTGAAATTTTACGTCGTTATTTTTATATGGCTTCTTTCTGTTTGTTATTTTTTATATTGTCTGCAAAACAAAGTACTAACACCTATTTCTTAGCCTAATATTGCGGTTGTGTTTTAAACGTTAATAACATAATAAAGAGTGAAGAAGGAATATTCACATAAATTCCATAATAACTACAACTATACTGTACTAAGTGAATTAAACACATCATTCATAAAGAAAGTGTTATCCCAAAGAAAGACCCTGAATACAACATGCTAAGTTGAAATTGATATTGATGATATCTTTACGTAAAAGTAATCAAAACTATATTATAGTACGATGCAAAGTTGTCTAGGTATATGTTTTAACTGTAACTAGCAGTACATAATAAAACTCTTATCGCATTATGATTTTAGGTGATATTGGTGCGCAACTTTCTGTTATCAGAATATTAAATTATCTCGAAATCTGCTGAAGCTATAGAGCTGACGTTTACCAACACATAGGCAAATATCTTTTGTTTGTGATATAACAGTATTTGCTTTCTTAATTCATTTCATTACAAATATTTTCCATGCGAATATTTTCAAACATTTCAATACACTATCTTCAGTAATACGTATTTACGATATATTAGATTTACGAAAATATTGTTTTAGTACCTGTAAGGCTACTAAACAAACATATCTGAAAATTTCACTTTTCTGTAAAAAAAAGTTGAGAAAATATTCCTTTTGAATAAAAAAGCAAACTTGTGAAAAATGAGCATTAAAATTAAAACTTACATTCTTATAATGCACTTATGCTTCTCAAACAAATCTAAAAATTAACATGGATACAGTTTTAATAAGTTCTCTTCCCTTTATCCATTGAATCAGTGCTGGCCATCCCTGAATATAGCTCGACCAAGCGGTAAATACTACTTCTTTCGTCTGTCTCTTTCCTTTCCGCTCTAAAGCGCGCGCTTGCTCCTATGGGCATCAGTTGACATCACTGGTTTATAGTAATGGTCTGCCCTCAATCATAAATAATTTATCGCCATGCAATCTTATTTGCAGTTAATACAAGCAGTGGTGCACTCAAGGGGGGGGGGGCCTCAGGGGACTCAAGCCTAAACCTACCATTCGTCCTATTTTTTTCGGGACCATCCCGATTTGGTGCTATCTATCCTACGTCTCAGGGTCGACCTGGTTGGCGTAGTTGGTATACCGCTGGCCTTCTATGCCCGAGGTTGCGAATTCGATCCCGGGCCAGGTCGATGGCATTTAAGTGTGCTTAAATGCGACAGGCTCATGTCAGTATATTTACTGACATGTAAAAGAACTCCTGCGGGACAAAATTCCGGCACATCGGCGACGCTGATATAACCTCGGCAGTTGCGAGCGTCGTAAAATAAAAAAAAAAACTGCATATTTGTGCAAAATCTAGTGATTAGAAACGTCACCTAGTCCCGAGGTAGAAAATTTAATAACGAAAATTTCTGATTCCATCGGGAATCGAATCCGGGCCGGTTAGTCTGAAGACAGACGCGCTACCACAGAGCTAACTCGGCGGACTTTTTATGTTTGTAAATTGAATTCATCTGCTTGCTATGTATTGTATATTTTTGTATAATTTTAGGCTTCCTTCACATCTCAAAGATATAATGCTGATCTATGGGATGTAATCAATGAAGTGAAATATTCTAATAAAACCAGCACCGCAATCGTATTATCAACAGTAATCTCACTAGAGGTTTTGATTTATCTAGAGTAAATCAAAACTCGAGTGGGATTTAATTGACCATTACACGATTAGAAGAAAGTATATAAAGATTAGAAGTAACGAAGTACTCCAATACAATAAAATATTAATTGACTTACGAAAATACAAAACTGTCTTCAAATTTGTACCATCTCAACATTATAAATATTACGCTAGTAGATGGCAGTAGCGTGTTATTATTAGCCGTTTTCTTTGTATCAGTTGTGCCAACTATGGAATCTTCATTGAACTCTGTGGAAGGTTACTGGTCAAGAAGGCTTTGTTGATTCGGTTTCATTTTTATTAAAACAGTTGCATTCCACTTCAATTATCCCGATCCCAGTAATCAACGTCACTTTACAGATGATTTTCAATAAATCTTAGTATTAAACAATCTCTGATACGTGACTATTCATAATATCATATAGCAGAAGCCATAACATAACCTAAATAATATAAACAAGTGTTAGAAAAGTTTTAATTAGGGATGATGAAATAAACAAGAAACATTTTAATTAACGATGATGAAACAAAAAATAAACATGAATAATTTTAAAAGAAACAATTATTGAAAGTACAATTTTAAAATTTGAATGTTTTAGTAGTTTGGTGGTTCAGTTGATGTTATATTGGATGTGTGCGTAAAAGAAGTGAACTCGTTGATGTACATGGTGTATCCCTC